>NC_080048.1:16401417-16503917 GCF_026212465.1 Amaranthus tricolor
TTTATATATGAAGGGCCATCGCTTATGGAATCCCTGAGCTTAGAATAGTTAAGAGAGTGAGAGTGTTAGTAGAAGGCGGGGACCACCTCTTATTTATTTAAGAATTGGATTATGCCTTACTTGGAGTTAGAATGACTCCTTAATAGGTGAATTTCATATTTTGTGTGAGTTGCTCAGTGGGTTTCGGCGTTCTGCTATCCCAGAGAACTCATTAATAGTCGAACGGGGGAGTTATTCCCATTTGATAAAGTATTAGATTATGATTAGCTGGCGTGACTCAACTGGATTATGTCTGGTTGTTTTAATAGTCCCCTAGGTGAGATCCGACGGAATCACCGTATGGGGGGTATGAGCATACTTTTGTCATTAGGTGCCAGGTGGCCGATATCGCCCCTTGATCGAGGTATTACTATGCGGGCCTTGAAAACTCCAATATGGTGGCCTCTTCACTGGATTAGTACCCTAGTATGTTAGTTTTTCCCGAAGGTAGGACCTGAGAGGGTCAGCTGGAGGGGCCATGAGCTCATACTTTGCCATGGGCGCCGGGTGGCCAATAACGCCCATGGTCGTGTCACTATGCCATGAAGTGTAGAAAAGATCCACTGATAGAATTTTACTCATTGATAGAAAGTTTATTCATTTATAGAAAGCTTACACATTGATAGAACATTTACTCATTGATAGAAAATTTATTCAATGATAGAGTGGTTTATGCTAGTGAAGAGAATTACGCCTAAGTTAAGTTACCTCAAGGGAGTTACCAGTCACAAAGATAGACTATAATCACACTTATTTTAAGATAGACAAGCTCTATAGGGTCATGTGTTAGGTAGTCTGTTAATGCCTTGGTTAAGTTTATAATACACGTGTTTTACAAGAATTTATGTTTTGAGAAGAGGAGTGTGATGATTTGCATTCTATCCAACAACACATGGTTCAGGTTGGAAAGGACGTAATGAGATCAAGAAGTATAGGTGGAAGATAAAACGGTTACTATTTGTACTTATGTCTTATCAAAACATCTTATGTTATTGTATAACATAATGTTATCTATTAGTTGGCCTTATTATATATGATGCTAGTTACTTACGTGTATGTGTTTGTGTTTATGTTTGATTATTTGATGACTTTCTATGATTGTCCTGCTATGACACATTGGCCTTTGGTCTGATGTCGAGCAGCAGGAGGATCACAGACAGACGTAGCAAGTATTGGAGCTTCTCTTGCATTACATTGCATTACATTGGGGGAGGGTGATGAGGGCGAAGCTTAACATGTGTCATACCGTTATCTTTTGATTTTGTAGTTCTTATTTATCTTTTGTAAACTTTGGTTGTATACGTTTTGTTTTGAGGCATTGTGACCTCCTTTGTATATTTGTATTTCCGCTGTGTAGTTAATAACTTTTTATGGTTTTAAAGAGTTAAGTCATTTTAAAACGCAAGCGTTAGCACTAGAATCACGACCCATGATCGGCGTGTTGATTTGAGAAGCCGACGATGAATCATTCCGCCGTGGTGTGAGATTTTGAAGGCAATGATGCCTTAGATTAGTTTAATGTTTTATTGTGTTAATTTCTCTACCACATGTTCAATGGTTAACAGAGATGCTGCCGAAATTTTTTACTCACCTCTTTAAAGCCAATGTTTAACATTTATTTAAATTCTTTTTCCTTTTCTTCTTATGTAACACCCGAATTTCCTCCCGTCCTCACGATTTTGGTTTTGTTTAAGGGGTTGGAAATTCAGGGGTGCTACATAGTAAGACTTCAGATAGGCATCAAATATTCAAATGACAGCTAAAAAATAGATGAGATATTGTCTCAAGATGTGTTCTACACAAAGGGCACAAAGCATCTGAAATAATTCCTTTCTTACATAGCTCCACTCTTGATTTAAGCTTGTTTTTGAATGCAAGCCACATAATGAATCCACATTTAGGAATAAAGAGCCTATTCCACACTACTCAGTGCCATCTTACTCTTTCTAATTCACCCATTTCACTCTTGTAAACAACATTAATAGAGTAGGTCTCTTGATTTCTCCATCTATTCAGTTTATCATGAGTGGAGCATATTTACGTACAACCCAAGTAAGTGTATGAGGTGGATTGAAGAGTAACCAGTTACTGCCCTTCGTATAGACCCTATAAATCCATTTGACCCACAAAGACTCATGCAAAGAGTGTATATGCCAGGCAATATTACCAATTGCTGCTTCATTCCAGATGCGTAAGTTCCTGATGCCAAGCCCTCCGTCTGATTTAGGTCTGCAAACCTCTGGCCATCTAACATTTCTTGGCTATGTGTTATAGCTGTTCCCATGCCATAGAAAAGCTTTACAGATGGCATTGATTTGCTTAATCATATACTGAGGAATAATGAAAAATTGACACCATTAAGAAGAGATACTCATAAGTACTAAGTTGACAAGCTGAAGTCTAGCTACATATAAAAGGAATTTGGCTTGCCAAGTTCAAATTCTACTAGTCTTTTTGTCCACAAGTAGATCACAATCAGCTTTAGATATACGCTTGGAGGAAAGAGACACTCCAAGGTATTTGAAAGGCAGTTTGCTAATTGGAAAGAGGAAGTGATTTGATATCTCTTCTTTGACTCTTGGAGAAATTCCAGCTAAAAACATGGTGGATTTATCAGAATTTGCGACAAGGCCAGAAGCATCCGAGAACATCTTCAAACTATCAAAAAACAGTTCAATGGAGTCCTTATTGGCTTTACAAAACATCATTAAATCATCTGCAAAGCACAAGTGATTCAATTTAATAGTTTTACATCGTGGGTGGTAGTGAAAGGATTTACTTCTGCATTGATAATTAAAAATCCCGGAGAAGTACTCCATGCCAAGCACAAAAATCAATGGAGAAACTTATTATTATTATTATTATTATTATTATTATTATTATTATTATTATTATTATTCTCTGCAGCATTTGTTCACATAGTTTGTTCATAGCAATACACCAAGCATTGTATATATTCCCAAACGCATTTATTCACACAATTTGGTCATTACATACAATTTGTTCATTGCATACATTTCCAACATTACACCACTCTAAATATTGCATACACTCTTAGCATTGCAATACCACTCTAAGAAGTGCACACAGTACCATACTACAGTACCATGTGTACACACCAGCAGTACCTTACAGTATCATGTTTACACATGATAAGGGTTTGGAAAAACCTTCAAATAATATTATTACACCCTTATGCACTACACAAGTATAGCGGCGAATAGGGCGTTAAAACACAAGGACAAGAGCAAGTTAAATCCAATTCTCAAAATATAGCAAGAAGGTTATATGCTTTGGGTGAAAAATTTATAACTAAGAGCAAGAATGATAAAGCAAATGATTGAATATTATATAAGTCAAATGGAAAAATCATAAATAGATTAGATCAACCCTAGAAAAGTGACTTTGATAAAAGATTAACTAGATTAAAGAAAATCAAACAATAACTAGCCCCGATACTTAAGATAATGAGAGGAAGTTGGTGATTCCATAAACCACACGAACAGCCTATAATCTACCTATATATCAAGTTTTTATCTTTTTCTTAATCCTAAGCAATGAAGAACATTTTCTTCCAAGGGTTTCAGTAATCAGACCCCTAATAGAACTACTCACTCATGTTTAAACTAAACAAAATAATAGTAATAAGGAAAGCAATATGATTAGCATAATCAATATAAAAGTAACAATCAAAACAATGATATATTCAATAAGCATGCAATCAAAGCAAGAACTTATTTATAAAGCAATTTAAGAAGTGATAAGTACAAACCAAGGATAATACTTTAAAAAGAATGAAATGATGAATCCAATATCCAACTTTAAATCCAAAGCATAAAGGTTGAAACTTGAAATAAAAAGATGAAAAACAATAACTCTAGAAACAAGGGTTTTAGAGAAAAAAACTGAAAGCTTAAAATCTATTCTATGCAAAACTAATATAAAATTAGGCATAATCTGCGTTTTATAGAGATTAGAGGGTTTAAGTAGTCTAATAAACATTGCCTAATATGTCCTTAATGACCCACAAGTCGGGTTTAGGGAGAAAATTAAAATTGCAAAAATCAGGTCCCATTCGCCCAAATGGATATAAGGTTATGTTGAACCTCGATGAGTAGTAGAAAAAGGTGCTATGCTTCGAATCCTATTCGACCGAATTGGAGAGAGTTCGGTCGAAGCTAAGGTCATTCACTCGAATGCATTCCCATTTGCTAGTTACAACAGCCATATTAGAGAATTAACAGGTGGCCATTTGACCGAATGGGAGGCGCCCTTCACCCTAATCAGTAACCTTTCGTTGATTGCAAAGATTGTATTATAACATCACCAACAGATGTTCGATCAAACTATAGAAGGTCATTCGACCGAATCACTATAACTTCATCAATATTGTGCCTTTGAGGCATCAAGTATGTCTCCAAACTTAGCATGGTTTTCGAAAAGGTTCAATAAGCGTGCTAATGCCTCAAATGCACGGAAATCAACCTCGTTGTCCTATAAAATACCTGGAATTTTACTAAACAACCAAAAGAAACGAATAAGGTAAAATCAAGCATAATATGAATAAATTTGCTTATAAATTTGAGACTTGGCACATTAAAGGAGTCACAAGTACGCGCGTGAATGAGCACATCAAATTCTCTCAAGCTAAACCTTTGTTAGTCCCTAGCAAAGGTACCAACAATATAGAGAAAGGCTCCATGCAAATCAAACTAAAACAAAACAGAAAGCGAGGGTGAAACAAGAACATGCAAGTTGCGTACAGTCAAACACTTTCCTATCCACAAAAGTGCGAGTAAAATGGGCTCAAGAGAGCATAATACCATGGAGGAAGGCATTCACCATTGGCCTGGGTTAATCAAACAAGTCCCATTTCAAGGCATTCCGCCCACTACGTACAAGTGTTTGATTTGGCATGTGTTTCACAAAAGTAAACTAACTAAAAATTAGTCGGGATTTAAACACCTAAGGGAGAGTAATCTTGGGGATTGTATCGTATCTGCTTTGTAGAATATAAATCACTAATTGGAACAAGTCAAACAAATTTGACAAAAAAGATGTAATGTAGGCTAGGGTGAAGGTAGGATAGATTATGGGAATATGGTGGTAAAAGTTGAGAATAGTAAACAATCCAAATCAATCACAACAACAAACACACTTCCAACATCAATGTCAACCCATAAGCAGCAATGTTAGCACATGTAAACTCTAATGATCCATACAAACTTTATTCTCATTTGAAAGTTGATAAGAGTTCAAATATTCTCTAGAGGGGGGGTAAATAGAGAGTATGCCCGTATAAAAATTTTTTCTGGAAGGTTAGCTCAAGAGCTTAGGTCACCTTTCAAAATTGTTTTTTGGAACAGCTTTAGGTCGATTTATAAATCTATAACATAAGTGCAAAAATGAACTTAAAAAATAACAAACGATATGTTAATGAGGTTCGGCTCTAAACAGCCTACTCCCCGCCTATAGGTTCTCTTCCAACCTGTAGGATTCAATGCCTTTTATTAATGAACTTTAAGACAACTTAGAATATCTCTCTATCTTCTCTCACCACATTTTTCCCATTGAAGAACGTCTTACAAGTTCCGTTAATAAAAGCACAAATCCCAATCTCACAATAGAAATTACAAGTTGAATACTTTAAAAAGTATTCCAAGTTTAGGCGTATTAAACAATAAAAGATCTAACTCTTTTTAACACTAAATCCTATTACAAAATGTAAGAGTAAGATGAACTAAGAATTACAACACTTTTTGAACGTTTAGAAAATACTAGATCTTAATTCAAGAAGAGAGAAAATTGTAAGAAGTGTTGCAATCTTAATTCTTGAATGGAGCCTTAATTTTATATATGTCACGCCTCAACATATCCTTGAAGAGCAAGAAAGCTTCATCCGTCAATTTCGTTGATCTGGTTAATCTGCACTAGTCTTCATGAGCTTGAGCTTTAACTCAAACTGACGTTGCACTAACAGCTCATATAATTACGTCACTGTGTGCTGTAATTTGTTATTAACAACCATTGTTGTGCTGCCACGTTAGAACTTATACAAGATATTGAAACTTCATCAAAACCAGATAACACAACGTATAAATCTTTATTCAAATTTAATTCCTATTTTTTAGTGTCAATTTAAATTATCTTTTCCTATTTTAGTGTCAATTTAAAATTGTCTTCTTATTTATAGGAAAGCTTATAATTAGTATAGCTTAATTTCAAAACAACTAAATTAAATTCAAATATACAAATATAAATCGTATAATAACATATTCAATGTGTAATGTATTCGAACATTTAAATATCTTGAGCACACGTTTATTTTAAAATTCATATTTAAAATATAATTCAAGTATTTAAACGTCTTGAACATAGATTTATTTAATTCAAATTCAAATATAATCTTATCCAAATAGAATTATCTCAAGTCATTTAAACTTAGTTTAAACTTCATTTAATATGTATTTCGAACTTAAATTATGTATCAATTAATCACTTAATATTTAATATGATTTTGGACTTACTTAAACAACTAAATATAATTACTTAATTTATTGTTTGATTTAATATATGTTTTGAATTATCATCACTTAAAACTTAAGAGAATTGAGTCTTCATTCATTTTTTTTTATTTTTATTTTTTTTCTTTTTTATTTATACTTTTTCCCATTTTCTAATCGTACCCAAGTACAATGACACAAGAATTAAGAAAGTGAGTGGAGTCTTTTATTAAAACTATTTTGCCCTTTTTAGTCTAAAGTAAACCTGATTTAGTGTAGGGTAATGGGAGAGAGAAATGTATTGTTGAATTTGCATAAAACAAAAATTAGGAGGGAAAAAAGCACAATGAATACCTGCAAAATCACGTGTGTGCGGGACGAAAATTTTCTCAAGACATTAATTAACTCGACAAATTAAAGTTGAAGGAAACCAAAATTTCATTTTCCCACCAAATTACTAATGAAAACAGAATTTTTCATCAAATTTACAATGTTTATAAAAGCAAAATTTACGCAATAGTAAATTTTAAAATGAAACTTCATTTTTCTCTTCAACAACTTCCTCTTCTCCATCTTTATAAGCAACTTAATCCCACTAACACATGCAGTCACAACACTATACAATTACATAAATCAAAGGGATACTGAGAGGAAATGGCAAGCAACAATCAATGTGAATTAGGAATTGATGACAATGATGAGCACATGAATGTTGGTAATAATGCACATGATGATTTCAGTTATCGACCAAGTAGAGAATTCACTAATTCAAGAATTAATTCAAGTAACCAAACCTCCAACTTGCAAGATACCTATTGAATGTGTGAATGAAATTTTCCTTAAACACCAAATAATTTAGATGGTCATTAAGAAGACTATGGCTAGCAGCCAAAAATGCATTGCAAAGAGGGGAGCTCATTAATGTAAGTAACAAGAAAAAGGGAAGGGTAGGAAGAAAACCCAAAATCTTTGATCTGGACTAATTAAAGGGAATTCGAATAGAAAACGGAAAAAACCATTAGGGCATTTGCAAGTGCCTTAATTGTTTCCTTAGGCAGTGCTTATAAGATGCTTACAAGTGGAAAATTAAGGGCACACACAAACAAAATTAAACCAAAACTTTTTTTCTTCAAGTTTTTTTTTTAAAATATTTGGAAAAATGAGTCTCACCCCAAACTATTTGGAAAAATAAACTTCTGGTAAAAAAAAACGTTGTCAAAAATAGCATTTTTGTACCCTAATCGGCTGGGGATTGGATTTTGGGTGGATGGGAAACACGAGAATGCTGCTCTTGGTAGCGTTTTTCCTCCCTTAATTTTTTTTTAAAATAATTCAATAGTTTAGTTTGGATAAGGATTGAGCATTGATCTCCTAGAAACTTAAGGCATGCACCAACCACTGTGTCAACTTAACTTATTTGAAACTGTTTTACTATTAATGTTATTTAATATGAAAATAAGTTTTCAAAATGAAAGTTTTCAAAATATTATTTAATATTAAAATATTAAAATATTAAAATGTTAAAATGTTAAATTATCAAATTATTGATGTATTAAAATATTTAAAAAAATTAAAATATTAAAAATAAGAATATCAAAAAATAAAAATATCCAAAACATATAAATTAAAATTAAGAATATTAAAGAATATTAATAATATAAATATTAAAAAAAATAAATTAAGAATATTAAAACTAAAAATTAAAAATATTATAGAAGTAAAGAAAAATATAAATATTTTAAAATGATACTAATATTATTCTTAATTTTTACAATAAAAATCAAAGTCTGATATTGATAGTCATTTGGATCCTTTCATATCTCCAAATTAAAAACTATTAAAAAAATTTAAAAGATTGCTACTATTTTTATAATCACAATTGTTTAATTTTATCTACTAATTACTACAAGTAAAGAATATCAAAAAAAATTATTAGTTAAGAATACTAAAATTAAAATTAAGAATATTAAAAAAGTAATTAAAAATAAAAAAATTCTTAAATAATATTAATATCCTTAATTTTAACTTATATTTTTTAATACTTTTACTTTTTAATATTGTTTAATATTCTAATAATTTTTACTTGATAATGAAAACAACTCATCAATTTCATTTCCTTTCTAATAACAATCTTATAAAAGTTATATAAGAATATTACAAGAGTAAAAGTAAAAGAAAAGTAAGTAAAGAATAATAAAAGTCAAAGTTTGATATTAATAATGTTTTAGAAACTTTCAATTTGAAGATTATTTCCAAATTAAATAATGTTAATAGTAAAATAATTTCAAAGAAGTTGATTTGGGTTAGTGGTTAGTGTATGGCATGTATGCTTTAAGCTTACAAGGGATAGACAATGAATCAAATCCTTCTACCACCAAACTACAAAAATAATTTTTTTTTACAAAAAAAAAATAAAAAAATAAAAGAGAAGGAAACCGTTGCCTAGTGCAGCATTTTTCATTAACAGTAAAACTTGCGCTTTCATCTTCGACCCAAAATTCAGTTTCTAGTTCAATGGGGTACAAAAACGCTGCCCTTATTAGCGTTTTTCCTAGAAGCTTATTTTCCCAAATCATTTCCCCATATACTTTAAAAAATAAACTTAAAAGTATAAAAAGTTCCTGAACTTTGTTTTAAATCAAATCATACCACCAAGTATAAATCAACCCATAGGTTTAGCTTAATGTACAAAGTAATACACATTGATGAAAAATGGTTTTACATGAGTAGAGTAACTCAGAGATCTTACTTATTTCCATGAGAGAAAGAAGAGCTACATAGGGTTGTTCAAAACACGGCTTTCATAGAAAAAGTTATGTTTATTGCTGCTGTTGCAAGACCGCACATTAGTAGACAAGGTGAGGCTGTATGGGCTGGAAAAATTGAAATATTTCCATTCATTGAAATTGTTTTTGCACTTAGAAGTTCAGTAAATAAACCAACAGGTACCCATGAATTAAAGGCTACATCAAAGATCACAAGGGATGTCATAAGGTCTAAATTGATTGATCAAGTACTACCCACTGTTAAAGCAAGTACCAATAATCTTAATGATGACGTTAACTTTAAACATATAATCGAACATGCTTTGTCTTGTACTTTAGAGAGGGTCGATAAAGATGTGTCTAATATGGGTGGTTTAAGGTTTGGAACGGTTGATGAGAGTTGCTTGATCAAAGCAACAAATAAAGAAGCAGAACAGTGAGTGGCTCGACCAACCTCTCGATCGAGTGAAATATTGCTCGACCGGTCGAGCGGTGTTGGCTCGGTAGAAACATACTCCAAACATTGCTCATAGGTAGGTATTCTATCACTCTTGATCAAGCATTGGCGGCGTTGAGAGAGAATGAGAGGTTCATGGTGAGTAGAGAGGGGGAAGAAAAGAAGAATGTTGGGGATGGCTTGTTTAGTGAGGATTCTAATAGGGGAAGAACCAAAGAAAAGAGATATCAAGGAAGGGGTAAGTCTCATGGGAGGGGTGACCTTAGTGACAAAGAATGTTACTATTGTAAGAAAAAGGGGCACATACAAGTGATGTGCAAGGAATTTAAAGAAGACCTTAAGAAAATGAGAAACTTAAGGGATAGTGGAAGGATTGAAAATGAGAGTAGCGGAAATGCCACTCTAGGCATTGTTGAAGATGATGATGACTATGGGGCTCTACTAGTTGATGGGGGAGTGGTTCATAGTAAGGAATGGGTAATAGACTCCGGTTGCTCATTCCACATTTGTTGTGCCATGTTTTCAATTCTAACCACTTTAACACAATAATATATACCAAATAGTTTGGTGTGCCGTGTTTGGTGCAAAACAAATCAAGTTTGAGCTACTTTATGCGCGAAAGTGCCAAAATAGATTAAAAATCCATAAAATCGCAATTTAAAACGTAATTTCTAGCATAGGACTATGATTTACAATTCTAACCACTTCAACACAATAATATATACCAAATAGTGTTGTGTGCCATGTTTCGTACAAAACAAACCAAGTTTGAGTTACTTTATGCACGAAGCGCCAAAATAGCTTTAAAAAGCCCATAAAATCACAACTTACCAAGTAATATTAAGAATATGACTATGATTTACAATTCTAACCACTTCAACACAATAATATATACCAAATAGTGTTGTGTGCCAAGTTTCGTGCAAAATAAACCAAGTTTGAGCTACTTTATGCGCGAAAGTGCCATAAACACTTAAAAACCTATAAAATCACAACTCAACACGTACATTTCTAGCATATGACTATGATTTACAATTCTAACCTTTTCAACAAAATAATATGTACCAAATACTGTTGTGTGCCAAGTTTCGTGCAAAACAAACCAAGTTTTAGCTACTTTATACGCGAAAGTGCCAAAATAGCTTAAAAACCCATAAATTTGCAACTTACCAAGTAATATTAAGAATATGACTATGATTTAAAATTCTAACCACTTCAACCAATAATATATATCAAATAGTGTTGCGTGCCAAGTTTCATGCAAAGCAATCCAAGTTGGAGCTACTTTATGCGCGAAAGTACCAAAAAACACTTAAAAACCCACAAAATCGCAACTTAATACGTAATTTTTAGCATATGACTAATATTTACAATTCTAGCCACTTCAACACATTAATATATACCAAATAGTGTTGTGTGCCAAGTTTCGTGCAAAACAAGCCAAGTTTGAGGTATTTTTTGCGCGAAAGTGCCAAAATAGCTTAAAAACCCATAAAATCGGAACTTACCAACTAATATCAAGAATATGACTATGATTTACAATTCTAACCTTTTCAACACAATAATATGTACCAAATACTGTTGTGTGCCAAGTTTCGTGTAAAACAAACCAAGTTTTAGCTACTTTATACGCGAAAGTGCCAAAATAGCTTAAAAACCCATAAATTCACAACTTACCAAGTAATATTAAGAATATGACTATGATTTACAATTCTAACCACTTCAACCAATAATATATACGAAATAGTGTTGTGTGCGAAGTTTCGTGCAAAACAAACCAATTTTAAGCTACTTTTTGAGCGAAAGTGCCAAAAACACTTAAAAACCCATAAAATCGCAACTTAACACGTAATTTCTATCATATGACTATGATTTTCAATTCTAACCACCTCAACACAATAATATATACGAAATAGTGTTGTGTGTCAAGTTTCATGCAAAACAAACCCAATTTGAGCTACTTTATGCACGAAAGTGCCAAAATAGTTTAAAAACCCATAAAATCGCAACTTACCAAGTGAAATTAAGAATATGACTATGATTTACAATTCTAAATACTTCAACACAATAATATATACCAAATAGTATTGTGTGCCAAATTTCGTGCAAAACAAACCAAGTTTGAGCTACTTTATGCATGAAGAGCCAAAATAGCTTTAAAAAGCCCATAAAATCGCAACTTACCATGTAATATTAAGAATACGACTATTATTTACAATTCTAACCACTTCCACCAATAATATATACCAAATAGTGTTGTGTGCCATGTTTCGTGCAAAACAAACCAAGTTTGAGCTTTTTTATGCGCGAAAGTGCCAAAATAGCTTAAAAACTCATAATATCGCAACTTACCAAGTAATATTAAGAATATGACTATGAATTACAATTCTAACCACTTCAACACAATAATATATACCAAATAGTTTTGTGTGTCAAGTTTCTTGAAAAACAAACCAAGTTTGAGATACTCCATGCGTGACAGTGCCAAAATCGCTTAAAAACCAATAAAATCGCAACTTACCAAGTAATATTAAGAATATGACTATAATTTTAAATTCTAACCACTTCAACACAATAATATATACCAAATAGTGTTGTGTTCCATGTTTCGTGCAAAACAAATAAAGTTTGAGCTACTTTATGCGCAAAAGTTCCAAAATAGCTTAAAAACCCATAAAATCGCAACTTACCAAGTAATATTAAGAATATGACTATGATTTTCATTTCTAACCACTTCAACATAATAATATATACCAAATAGTTTTTTGTGCAATGTTTGGTGCAAAACAAATCAAGTTTGAGCTACTTTATGCGCGAAAGTGCCAAAATAGCTTAAAAACCCATAAATTTGCAACTTACCAAATAATATTAAGAATATGACTATGATTTACAATTCTAACAACTTCAACCAATAATATATACCAAATAGTGTTGTGTGCCAAGTTTCGTGCAAAACAAACCAAGTTTGAGCTACTTTATGCGCAAAAGTGCAAAAAACACTTAAAAACCCATAAAATCGCAACTTAACACGTAATTTCTAGCATATGACTATGATTTTCAATTATAACCACCTCAACACAATAATATAAACCAAATAGTGTTGTGTGCCAAGTTTCTTGCAAAACAAACCAAGTTTGAGCTACTTTATGCGCAAAAGTGCCAAAATAGCTTAAAAATCAATAATATCGAAACTTACCAAGTATTATTAAGAATATGACTATGATTTACAATTATAACCACTTTAACAAAATAATATATACCAAATAGTGTTGTGTGTCAAGTTTCTTGCAAAACAAACCAAGTTTGAGCTACTTTATGCGCAAAAGTGCCAAAATAGCTTAAAAATCAATAATATCGAATCTTACCAAGTATTATTAAGAATATGACTATGATTTACAATTATAACCACTTTAACAAAATAATATATATCAAATAGTGTTGTGTGTCAAGTTTCTTGCAAAACAAACCAAGTTTGAGCTACTTGATGCGTGACAGTGCCAAAATAGCTAAAAAAAACCCTTAAAATCGCAACTTACCAAGTAATATTTAGAATATGACCATAATTTAAAATTCTAACCACTTATACACAATAATATATACAAAATAGTGTTGTGTTCCATGTTTCGTGCAAAACAAATCAAGTTTGAGCTACTTTATACGCAAAAGTGCCAAAATAACTAAAAAAGCCCATAAAATCGCAACTTACCAAATAATATTAAGAATATAACAATGATTTACAATTCTAACCACTTCAACCAATAATATATATACCAAATAGTGTTGTGTGCCAAGTTTCGTGCAAAACAAACCAAGTTTGAGCTACTTTATGCGCGAAAAGGCCAAAATAGTTTAAAAAACCATAAAATCGCAACTTACCAAGTGATATTAAGAATACGACTATAATTTAAAATTCTAACCACTTCAACACAATAATAAATACCAAATAGAGTTGTGTGCCAAGTTTCGTACAATACAAACCAAGTTTGAGCTACTTTATGCGCGAAAGTGTCAAAATAGCTTAAAAACCCATAATATCGCAACTTACCAAGTATTATTAAGAATATGACTATGATTTACAATTCTAACCAATTAAACACAATAATATATACCAAATAGTTTTGTTTGCCAAGTTTCATGCAAAACAAACCAAGTTTGAGCTGCTTTATGCACGAAAGTGTCAAAATAGTTTAAAAACCCATAATATAGCAACTTACCAAGTATTATTAAGAATATGACTATGATTTTAAATTCTAACCAATTCAACACAATAATATATACCAAATAGTGTTGTGTGACAAGTTTCTTGCAAAACAAACCAAATTTGAGCTACTTTATGCGTAACAGTGCCAAAATAGCTAAAAAAACCCATAAAATCGCAACTTACGAAGTAATATTAAGAATATGACTATAATTTCAAATTCTAACCACTTATACACAATAATATGTACAAAATAGTGTTGTGTTCCTTGTTTCGTGCAAAACAAATCAAGTTTGAGCTACTTTATGCGCGAAAGTGTCGAAAAAAAAAAGCCCATAAAATCGCAACTTACCAAGTAATATTAAGAATATGACTATGATTTTCAATTCTAACCACTTCAACCAATAATGTATATACCAAATAGTGTTGTGTGCCAAGTTTCGTGCAAAACAAACAAAATTTGAGGTACTTTATGCGCGAAAGTTCCAAAATAGCTTAAAAACCCATAAAATCGCAACTTACCAAGTAATATTAAGAATATGACTATAATTTACAATTCTAACCACTTCAATAAAATAATATATACCAAATAGAGTTGTGTTCCATGTTCCGTGCAAAACAAATCAAGTTTGAGCTACTTTATGCGCGAAAGTGCCAAGATAGCTTATAAACCAATAAAATCGCAACTTACCAAGTAATATTAAGAATATGACTATGATTTTCAATTCTAACCACTTCAAAATAATAATATATACCAAATAGTTTGGTGTGCCAAGTTTGGTGCAAAACAAACCAAGTTTGAGCTACTTTTTGCGCGAAGGTGCCAAAAACCCTTAAAAACCCATAAAATCGCAATTTCACATGTAATTTCTAGCATATGACTATGATATTTAATTCTAACCACCTCAACACTATAATACATACCAAGTAGTGTGGTGTGCCAAGTTTCGTGCAAAAAAAATCAAGTTTGAGCTACTTTATGCACGAAGTGCAAAAATAGCTTAAAAACCCATAAAATCGGAACTTCCCAAGTAATATTAAGAATATGAATATGATTTACAATTCTAACCACTTCAACAAATAATATATACCAAATAGTGTGGTGTGCCAAGTTTCGTACAAAACAACCAAGTATTATGCGCGAAAGTGCAAAAATAGCTTAAAAACCCATAATATCGCAACTTACCGAGTAATATTAAGAATATGACTAAGATTTAACATTCTAACCACTTCAACACAATAACATGTACCAAATAGTTTTGTTTGTCAAATTTCTTGCAAAACAAACAAGGTTTGAGCTGCTTTATGCGTGACGGTGCCAAAATAGCTTAAAAACCCATAAAATCGCAACTTACAAAGTAATATTAAGAATATGACTATTATTTACAATTCTAACCACTTCAACACAATACTATATACCAAATAGTTTTGTGGGTCAAGTTTCTTGCAAAACAAACCAAGTTTGAGCTACTTTATCCGTGACAGTGCCAAAATAGCTAAAAAACCTATAAAATCGCAACTTGCCAAGTAATATTAGGAATATGATTATGATTTAAAATTCTAACCACTTATACACAATAATATATACCAAATAGGGTTGTGTTCCATGTTTCGTGCAAAACAAATAAAGTTTGACATACTTTATGCGAGAAAGTGCCAAAATAGCTTAAAAACCCATAAAATCGCAACTTACCAAGTAATATTAAGAATATGACTATGATTTTCAATTCTAACCACTTAAACATAATAATATATACCAAATAGTGTTGTATGCCATGTTTGGTGCGAAACAAACAGAGTTTGCGCTACTTTATGCGCGAAAGTGCCGAAATAGCTTAAAAACCCATAATGTCGCAACTTACCAAGTAATATTAAGAATATGACTATGATTTACAATTGTAACTACTTCAACACAATAATATATACCAAATAATGTTGTGTGTCAAGTTTCTTGCAAAACAAACAAGGTTCGAGCTACTTTATGCGTGATAGTGCCAAAATAGCTTAAAAACCCATAAAATCGCAACTTACCAAGTAATATTAAGAATATGACTATAAATTTCAATTCTAACCACTTCAACATAATAATATATACCAATTAGTTTTGTGTGCCAAGTTTGGTGCAAAACAAACCAAATTTGAGCTACTTTATGCGCAAAAGTGCTAAAATAGCTGAAAAACACATAAAATCACAACTTATCAAGTGATATTAAGAATATGAAAATTTACAATTCTAACCACTTCAACACAATAATATATACCAGTAGTGTTGTGTGCCAAGTTTCGTGCAAAACAAACCAAGTTAGAGCTACTTTATGCACGAAGTGCCAAAATAGCTTAAAAACCCATAAAATCGCAACTTCCCAACTAATATTAAGAATATGACAATGATTTACAATTCTAACCACTTCAACCAGTAATATATACCAAATAGTGTGGTGTGCCAAGTTTCGTGCAAAACAAACCAAGTTTGACCTACTTTATGCGCGAAAGTGCCAAAATAGCTTAAAAACGCATAATATCGCAACTTACCAAGTTATATTAAGAATATGACTATGATTTACAATTCTAACCACTTCAACACAATAACATGTACCAAACAGTTTTGTGTGTCAAGTTTCTTGCAAAACAAACAAGGTTTGAACTACTTTATGTGTGACGGTGCCAAAATAGCTTAAAAACCCATAAAATCGCAACTTACCAAGTAATATTAAAAATATGACTATGATTTACAATTCTAACGACTTCAACACAATACTATATACCAAATAGTTTTGTGTGTGAAGTTTCTTGCAAAACAAACCAAGTTTGAGCTACTTTATGCGTGACAGTGCCAAAATAGCTAAAAAAAACCTATAAAATCGCAACTTGCTTAGTAATATTAAGAACATGACTATAATTTTAAATTCTGTCCACTTATACACAATAATATATACTAAATAGGGTTGTGTTCCATGTTTCGTGCAAAAGAAATCAAGTTTAAGATACTTTATGCGCAAAAGTGCCAAATTAGCTTAAAAAACCATAAAATCGCAACTTACCAAGTAATATTTAAAATATTGTTATTATATTTTCAATTCTAACCACTTCAACATAATAATATATACCAAATAATGTTGTGTGCCAGGTTTGGTGCAAAACAAACTTACCAAGTAATATTAAGAATATGACTATGATTTACAATTCTAACCACTTCAACACAATAATATATATACCAAATAGTGTTGTGTGTCAAGTTTCTTGCAAAACAAACAAGGTTTGAGCTGCTTTATGCGTGATAGTGCCAAAATAGCTTAAAAACCCATAAAATCGCAACTTACCAAGTAATATTAAGAATATGACTATAATTTTCAATTCTAACCACTTCAACATAATAATATATACCAATTAGTTTAGTGTGCCAAGTTTGGTGCAAAATAAATCAAGTTTGAGCAACTTTATGCGCAAAAGTGCCAAAATAAATTAAAAACCCATAAAATCGCAACTTACCAAGTAATATTAAGAATATGACTATGATATTCAATTCTAACCACTTCAACACAATAATATATAAAAAATAGTGTTGTGTGCCAAGCTTCGTGCAAAACAAACCAAGTTTGAGCTACTTTATACGCGAAAGTGCCAAAATAGCTTAAAAACCCATAAATTCGCAGCTTACCAAGTAATATTAAGAACATGACTATATGTGATTAGGAAGAACACACTTAGATTTAAAAGTTTTTGATTTAAAAGAGTAGATAAGAAAGAATAGTAGAAGAATATTGATAAGAGCCAAATCACAAGAACAAACTCAATGATTTGGGGTTTTAGGCTAGAGACAAGACACACTCAATCTCCCCTAAGAATTAACACTCAAGACAAACTCAAAGTGATAATTGAAATTACTATTTCTTTGGACAAACACAAGAAGAAAAAGCAATGCATAAAACTCAAGGTTTATATTCTGAAACAAAATCTGCATTTTTTTGATTACAATACATTCTTTTATATAGGGTGAATACAAGATTCTAGAAGCTTTCAAATACATCCCCTATTTCAGTCAATACATCCCCTTTTGTTGGTCAACAAATTCATGAATTAATTAGAGTTCATGTATCAAAATTCTTCTAGCAAATACAATGAACTTGCTGATTTCTAGAAACTAAATTCATCCCCCCTTATGATAATGAAAATCAGCCCCAAAAGCTCAAAAATAAAAATAAAAATTAATATTCTGGACCAACATTGCATATTGATGCCACCCTTGCTCTTTTGTACCATTTATTTGTATTCTCAAGTTAAGCATGTGACAATCTTGGATTAACATAGAATTTTTTTTTTTTTTTTAAGTTTACGAAGACAATATTGTCCAAAACCATACTTGAAACTTAAAATAAACCATATCCATATGTTAAAAAGATTGACATGTGATTTGATTTTGAATAAGCCGATTGCTCTTGCATCATCTTGCATCATAATATTAAGAATATGACTATGATTTACAATTCTAACCATTTCAACCAATAATATATACCAAATAGTGTTGTGTGCCAAGTTTCGTGCAAAACAAACCAAGTTTGAGCTACTTTTTGCGCGAAAGTGCCAAAAACACTTAAAAACCCATAAAATCGCAACTTAACACGTAATTTCTAGCATATGACTATGATTTTCAATTCTAACCACCTCAACACAATAATATATAACAAATAGTGTTGTGTGCCAAGTTTCGTGCAAAACAAACCAAGTTTGAGCTACTTTATGCGCGAAAGTGCCAAAATAGCTTAAAAACCCATAAAATCGATACTTACCAAGTTTTATTAAGAATATGACTATAATTGAACAATTCCAACCACTTCAACACAATAATATATACCAAATACTGTTGTGTGCCATGTTTCGTGCAAAACAAACCAAGTTTGAACTACTTTATACACGAAGTGCCAAAATAGCTTAAAAACCCACAAAATCGCAACTTACCAAGTAATATTAAGAATATGAGTATAATTTTCAATTATAACCACTTCAACATAATAATATATACCAATTAGTTTTGTGTGCCAAGTTTGGTGCAAAACAAATCAAGTTTTAGCTACTTTATGCGCGAAAGTGCCAAAATAGCTTAAAAACCCATAAAATCGCAAATTACAAAGTAATATTAAGTATATGACTATGATTTTCAATTCCAACCACTTTAACACAATAATATATACCAAATAGTGTTGTTTGCCAAGTTTCGTCTAAAACAAACCAAGTTTGAGCTACTTTATGCGCGAAAGTGCCAAAACCCTTAAAAACCCATAAAATCGTAACTTAACGCGTAATTTCTAGCATATGACTATGATTTTCAATTCTAACCATTTCAAAACAATAATATATAGCAAATAGTGTTGTGTGCCAAGTTTCATGCAAGACAAATCAAGTTTGAGCTACTTTATGCGCGAAAGTGCCAAAATAGCTTAAAAACCCATAAAATCGCAACTTACCAAGTAATATTAAGAATATGGCTATGATTTACAATTCTAACCACTTCAACCAGTAATATATACCAAATAGTGTGGTGTGCCAAGTTTCGTGCAAAACAAACCAAGTTTGAGCTACTTTATGCGCGAAAGTGCCAAAATAGTTTAAAAACCCATAATATCGCAACTTACCAAGTAATATTAAGAATATGACTATGATTTACAATTCTAACCACTTCAACACAATAATATATACCAAATAGTTTTGTGTGTCAAGTTTCTTGCAAAACAAACATGGTTTGAGCTGCTTTATGCGTGACGGTGCCAAAATAGCTTAAAAACCCATAAAATCGCAATTTACCAAGTAATATTAAGAATATGACTATGATTTTCAATTTTAACCACTTATAAACAATAATATATACCAAATACTGTTGTGTTCCATGTTTCGTGCAAAACAAATCAAGTTTGAGCTACTTTATGCGCGAAAGTGCCAAAATAGCTAAAAAACCCATAAAATCGCAACTTACCTAGTAATATTAAGAATATGACTATAATTTCAATTCTCACAACTTCAACATAATAATATATACCAAATAGTGTTGTGTGCCATGTTTGGTGCAAAACAAATCAAGTTTGAGCTACTTAATGTGCGAAAGTGCAAAAATAGCTTAAAACCCCATAAAATCGCCACTTACCAAGTAATATTAAGAATATGACTATGATTTTCAATTCTAACCACTTCAACACAATAATATATACCAAATAGTGTTGTGTGCCAAGTTTCGTGCAAAACAAACCAAGTTTGAGCTACTTTATGCGCGAAATTGCCAAAAACACTGAAAAACCCATAAAATCTCAACTTAACACGTAATTTCTCGCATATGATTATGATTTTCAATTCTAACCATTTTAACACAATAATATATACCAAATAGTATTGTGTGCCAAGTTTCCTGCAAAACAAACCAAGTTTGAGCTATTTTATGCGCGAAAGTGTCAAAAACACTTAAAAACCCATAAAATCGCTACTTACCAAGTAGTATTAAGAATGTGACTATGATTTACAATTCTAAACACTTTAAATTCCATAAAATCGAATAGTGTTGTGTACCTTTACTGCTGTCCATTTGGGAAATGTGGCTCTGGATATAGATCCCATTTCTCCACGCATTTTCTTCATTGTGCTGAAATGCATGGGAAAAGTATAACTATTTATATATCAATGTATGTAATAATATTAATGTAATACTATTTTTATATATAGAACACTTAATTAAATGAAATTGGTAAAATTTATAAAATTACGTACGCATTCAACAAGGCTTTAAATTTTGTGTTCTGAGGCGGGCTTTGAGGTTTTTGTAATGAGTCGAAGACGTGCACAGTGTTCGTTAAAGGACATATTTCCAAAAGTATCCAATGCAAACTACAAACGCAAATTTAAAATCAACAAATTAGAGATTATGTGAACTTAAAAATCAAAAGATAAGTTCAATTTCAAAAATAAAACTTACTCTTCAACATATGGAGCCAAAATGAACGTGTGTTTAGAAGCAAGGTAATTATTCAAAGCAGTCTCAATGTATGCTTTGACGTCATCTGGATCATTTACACTTTTGGAGGTTCGCGAGAATTTAGCTCCCGTAAGCCATACTAAACTCACGAATATGAAAACGTTGTCAGTAATTCGGTTATTAAAACAATTAAACAATAATGCCTAAATTGTAAGATAATGAACATCACTTCATGTAGACATGGATAAGAGCTACATTCAACATTTCTCCTCTCAAAAATTGCCCAATGTCACTAGGACCAATAATTACAAATGGGCTCTCAACAAAGCAGAATTGTTCCTTCTGCAGGGTTACAACGATTGGGTCCTCCTCAATTATGCGAGATGCACAAGTGTGCAGCCATTTGCAATCTTCAGATAGATCTTTTAGCTCCGCATCAGTCAAAATTGGAGTGATTGCCATCGACTTTGACCCAGTCGACACCTTTGATGAGGAACCGATCTCTCTTCTAGATCCCTTTAGACGCTTTTGCTATTTCAATTTATACAATTAAATTAGTGTAAGCATGCAATTAAAAAAATAAAAATAATAAGGTAAAAATGATTATTACCATGGTAGTGAATCGGACCCAAGCATATGGCCATGTGACAAAACTAAACCTAGGGCGTCTGATAGTTTCTCAAGGCTCCATTCTGGCATTAGAATCGGGAGTGAGAAATCTTCAAACCCCTTTAGAATAGTTTCCATGGTCACACTGATGTGGCCACTTGTAACAGGCATCAAATGCACTGTTGTGTGCCAAGTTTCATGCAAAACAAACCAAGTTTGAGCTACTTTATGCACGAAAGTACCAAAAAAGCTTAAAAAACTTTAAAATCGCAACTTAAAACGTAATTTCTACCATATGACTATGATTTTCAATTCTAACAAATTCAACACAATAATATGTGTTGTGTGCCAAGTTTCATGCAAAACAAACCAAGTTTGAGCTACTTTATGCGCGAAAGTGCCAAAAAAGCTTAAAGAACCTTAAAATTCATACCTTGTGAATCACTTAATTCAAATGTATTCGTTCCGTGTGATCTACACGCATATAACCAACATCTACATCATCTTGATCCACTGATTTTGGATTGATAAAGGACGGGGAGTCTTCAAAAGCTTCATAATCTTCCTCATCCTCAACATCACCTATACCAAGCATACTTCTTTTTCCCGGTTTAACAATAGACCATTTTTAATCAGACGGGTCTACAATGTAGAATACTTGCTTGGCATATGTGGCTAGTATGAATGGCTCTTGACTATCACACAAACGAGCTAAGTCTATAAGAGTGAATCCACAAGGGTCGTCATTTTTTATGCATCGTCGATTATTATCTACCCAGTTACATTTGAAAAGACCAATAGTGAAAGTAGAGTAGTCAAGCTCCCATATTTCATGTACCCCTGTAGTATACCAATTTAGCATCAACCGGCGCTTGATCCTTGGCACTCGCGTAAAATGTAGATGACGCCAAAATAGAAACCCCACTATTCTGTAGATAAGATGACTTCTTATCTTGACCCTCAGTCCAAAATGTGAAGCCATTGACATAGTAACCCTCATATTTGTTGACATCATCACGAGGACCAAAAGCTAATCACTTAACAATTTCATATACACCCTTGAGTTCATCACTTATTACTCGATTATGAAACTAATCAATAAACGTCTTGTTATGCAACTGCATCAATCCCCTATCCCCTTTACAAGGATATTTTGCGCACTATCAAAATGCTCATTCAAAAAAGGATGGACTTCAGGAATATGATGCAACACATACAAGTGTGCTTGTAGAAGGCTGTCTCGAGAAGGTGTGACCGATTTGGAGCCAATTGTTCCTTTTCCCTCAAACCTTCCTTCATGTTGAGAGGTGGGAAGTCCAATAGGCTTTGCCATGGCCAAATACTCGGCTATAAAGTTACTAATCTCATCACTCACAGTGCCTAGAATCATACTCCCCTCGGGTTGTGCTGGATTCCTCACCTTGTTTTGTAAAACACCCATGTGTCCTTCAAAAGGATAACACCACCTTAAAAAAACTTGACCCAAAAGCTTGATCTCACGAACGAGATGGACAATAAGATTAACCATTATGTCAAAGAAAGAAGGTGGAAAATACATCTCAAACTTGCATAAAGTTACAATCACATCGACTTGAAGAGCATCAAGTTTAAAGGGATCAAGAACTTTACTACAAATTGTGTTGAAGATCGAACATAGCTCGGTAATAGCATATCTCACATGTTTTGGCAGTATTCCACGGATTGCGATTGGTAAGAACACTTGCATCATTACATGACAATCATGAGATTTCATGCTTCCCAACTTCAACTCACCATTTAGGGTAACAAATCTTTTCATGTTGGATGAGTACCCAGACAGAACCTTAATGCCATACAAAGACTCACAAAATGCCCGCTTCTCTGCTTTGGATAATGTGTAGCAAGCTGGAGGCAAATAAACTTTGTCATTACTCATCTTCTTCTTACCACCCTTTCCCTTGTTACTGCCACCAACTTCATCAACTCTATTTCTTTTCTTACTCACCTTAACATGTGCCCACAACTCCGGACGAAGACCCTTACATTCAAATCAATCTCGCACGGCCTTAACATCCTTTGTCTTACCAGGAATGTTCATGAGAGTCCTGAGAATTTTTCTAATTCTTTTTCCTATTTATTGCTGCGTATATAAAAAACCGCAGCAAACGATTAGCAGCAAATGATGTTTTTTCCACTAGCGTAGGTATATCATTTGGCTATGCGGAGATAAATAATGTGGCTACAAAGAATTGGTTAACGCAAAGAATTGGCTCAACCTAAAGTCATATAATGCACAAGGTAGGCTAATTTGGCAATGTGGTGATTACTACAAATGTGATATCATCCCTGGTCCGTGAAAAGCAAACTATGCTAAAAGAGAACAAACATAATTTCTAGATTTCCTAACCAGCACTTAAAAGAGGACTTACAAATGAAGTCTGAAAAGGCTCAATCCTCATACAACTAGTAAAATGCGCTTAAAAGAATAGTCATCTAAGCCAAATACCGAGCAAGTAAGGATCCCTCAAGTCAAGCGAAAAGAGTCAATCTCCTCAATCCCATCACTTACACAAGGTAAGGAAAATATAAGTAAGCAAATATCTATAAAAATCTACACAACATGAGCTTGCACGTTAGCTTCTTCTCTTTTTTATATATAAATACATTATAAACAATTTTTGGATTCACTTGCGGAAGCAAAAGCCTGTAACAAGCCTGGGGCAAATAAAGCAAGCAACAAAACAAGCAACAAACAAGCAAAACTAGTACTAGCCTCAACAGTATCAGCAAAAAGTAGAACTAAAAACAAATCATCATAGGGGTAAGAGCAGAAAATAGAGGATAAACCACCCCCCCCCCCCCCCCCCCCCCCTCCAAGCCAACCTAAAAATCCTCCTCGATATTAGGGGAGGTCTAAAGGACAAGCAACTACTCACCCCCTATGAAACCTTCATCATCGGTGTTGACATGCTCTCCATCACCCACCTGTTCCCCCTCACCCTTGATGTCAATGTCATAATCTTGCTAATAGCCTCTCTGGGGGCAAGCGGGGTAGAATTGTTGGACTGACATCATCCCACACATAATCAATTATACACGTGACTCCAAGAGATCTCATAGTAGTTATCATGGCGGGGATACCCTGTCTGAGTGGCCATGCTCTAGCCCACCACGTGTGATTAGTAGGCGAAAACATACCAAGGGTATCCTAGCCTTTTAAAGTTTTGCTCAATGTGATCGAGTCGGACATTATGGTGAGCTTGGATGCTTATGAATTAGTCGAGTTTATACTCAATACGTCCAAGGGAGGTCATAATCTCATAATCATCTTCGGAGTCCTCATTATCCAAGGCTGTCGAAGTAGAAATGCTAGCGTTTCCACCAAGGCGGTAGCGCATAGAGAGGGTGTGAGGACTAGGAGGGGCCTTAGAGGAGGGTCTGTGGGTATCGTGGCACCTCTCCTTTAAGGAGGTAAGAGTCTGCAAATTGTAAGAAGGGAGGTAAATGGTTAGAGTAAAGGCGGATTATGCAGTCTTTTAGATACTACCAACGTAAAGGGTTAAAGAAAATAAAACCAACACTTACGAGACAGTAGACACTACTCGTGCAGGGTGATTTAGTTGGCACATCTAGAACCAAAATATAAAGAAGGGACCACATCAAAACACTCCGCAATGCGGTAAATATGTCCCCCAACACACAAATCGAATTTTACATCAAGGGGTTGTAGTGGTGTTAAGAAATTTCCACAAAGTCATAGGAACAATAATGATGGTGTCGGCATGTCATGCGAGGTATTAGTGCAAGATGTGCGCCTTTTGTTTACGAAAAAAATGGGGCTAGGAGATGAAATAAGGTCAGATTGGCAAACTTGAAAAGCATACGCAGAACAGAGTGATGCACATTAGAGGTATAGATAAACCTGTTTAGATAAACAAGACCCACAATCTTAGGCCACAACTTAGCAATTGAAGCATTTTATCTGATTGCTTTTCTCGAATAAGGTCGTGAGCAAAACCAAAAACAAAAACAAAAGTTAGAATAATCTAGATAGTAATTTGCATGCCGCAATTGAAATGACAAATGCACCCTACACTTGCATTGGCATGTGCCAACAGAACTTAGGAACTCGTATGTTAAAAATTTTTGAGTTGGGTGCCACATGTTCACCTAGTTCTGTAACTTGCACGTAGTTAACAACTAGATAGCTGCATTAAGAATACCTATTTTTGTAGAATAAAAAGATCTAAATAGCGAGCTGATTTGAGTTTTCGTACCTTGAGACGTTGAAAATGGTGGATATGAACACCATCACTATATACTCTTCATTATACCATAATTCTTGCCCTGGAAGATGTTGTGGTTGTGTGGGTTATGTTTATTGGTTTAGACTCTCCCGTGGGTTCTCAGTTGCGGTTCTCAAAGATGAACCTTCTCCCGAAGTTTTATGCTTTTTTATGGTTTTCGGGTGCGCTTTTAAGGTTCTGTTGTATGGTTGTAAGAGAGAGTGGTAGAAGGTAGGTGGTGGTTTTATGGAGGTGGGTAGATGGTGGTTTGTAGGTGGTGTGAAAGTGTTGAGAGGAGAGTATGAGAGTGTGGGAGAGGAGTGTGCAAGTAGGGTGAAAGGTTATGTGAGAAATTATGTGAATGAGAAGTGAGGGAAAAATGTTTAACCCGCAAAGCCTTTTATAGAACTACATGTTATTCGGCCGAAAGGACCTGTGACTTGACCGAATGGGTAGCTCTATTCGATCAAATTTTGACTGTTTGCAATGTGCCAAATTCCAACTCTCTAAGCCATTCAACCAAATTTAGTATCCATTTGGCCAAATGCTTGCCTGAATGCAGCCTTATTAAGTTGAATCCTCTTTCGTTCGGCTATTCCAATGACAAATGTCAAATTGACCTCACAAAACCATTCGGCCGAATAGAGTTTTCATTTCGAATGTACTTCCCATCAGATTAGTGCACCACTTAGCTCCAATTTAGTAGTATCCCACGTATAAAGACCAAACAAAAAGAATTCAAAGAAGATCAGGCTACCTCCTGTGAGTGCTTTGTTTAACATCGTTACGCTCGACATACCTGGGGTTAAAAATGGGTGGTACATATAATGGTCTTGTAACAAGTTCTATGCGCCCAAAGTGCATCATCTACCTTAAGAGACCAATCCATTCTGCTCGAGTTCACAACCTTCTCTAAAGTTCTCTTAGTCTCCATGTTGGCTACTTCCACCTATTCTCAAGTTTGAGGATGGTATGGCATACCAACTTTATGCACAACTCCATACTTTTTCAACAACTAGTTCAATTCATCCTTTGTAAAGTAGGAGTCCCCGTCACTTATAACTATCTTGGGAACACCGAATTAATTTAAGGAAGTATATTCTTAAAGAGTTTCATCACCATCTTATGATCACCATCTTGGACACATAGTCTATACCCACCAATATATATTGGTTGCCACATGATGATACGAACGGGCCCATGAAGTCAATACTCCAACAATCAAAAACCTCACACTCTATAATTCTTAGGCATCTCATTTCCCATGGAAATAATGCCGACCTTCTGACACCTTTCGTAGCTCTTCACAAACTCTTCCGCATCCTTGTGAAATGTAGGACAATACAACCTAGAAGTGTTAACCTTAGCAATAGTATTCACATTACCATGATGTCCGTTACAAGCATAAGAATGGTAATGAGCAAGGACCTTAGGAACTTCCTTCTCAGTAATACAATGGTACATGATACTCTCAGCACAGGCATGAAACAATTATGGATCATCTTAAAAGAAATTTCGAACCTTCCTGAAAAAGGCTTTCTTCATGGCTCTAGATTCAAATTTTGGTTAGACTGCACAAGTAAGATGATTGGCGATGTCTGCAAACCAAGAAGCCTTTCTAACGATCAAAGGAAACATTAGAGTTTCTTCAGTTATGTCATCATGGATAGGAAAAGAGTCATCATTAAACTCAGGTAGCCTAGATGAATGGTGAGCTATCAAATATTGACCTCCCCTCCTATCCTTCTGATAGGTCGTTTTACTACCAAAAATAATTCCTAATTCACCTAACTAGTATAGTTGGGAAAGTAGGGTCGAACCACTGTGGAAGGACAAATAAAGTCACAATTTGAACCAAGTTCACTATTGCTAACGATCAAATGTTGGATTTTTGTTTATCTAAGTAGAACGCAAAAAACAAGAGATGAATAAAATTCAATAATTAAAAACCTAGGGCTAAAAGGATTCACTATGCATCGATCATGATTCATGAACAATAATTGGGATTGGAATGAATATAGGCGAAGGAAGATGTTGCTCTCGCAAACAAATTCGACAATCAAACAATAAAACAAACTATCGCGATTAAAGCTTAATTGTTCAAAGAAGGAAATCGTTCACTCAAACTCGCAACTCTCGCTTATAGAATTGAGCGAATAAAACTTGCAAATTGGCCAAACATGCAATCAATATAAAACCCATCAATTGAATCGCCTAGACAAACCAAATTTAAATCCTAAAATCAAACAAGAATCATGACCTTTTGCATAGTTTCACCAAGCCCTAGAAATAAAACTACTCACTAAGCATATTAAAACTAACAAGAGATTCAACAATGAAATCCATGGAGAAAATCAAATTCAAATTAAATGTAGAAACAAACATTCAAAGATAACAACGATAAACAAGAACAAGAAATTAGAATTTAAACTAATACCTTCAATATAATTAAGATTACAATATCGAAATGTCGATTAACAATCCCTCAAGGCAAGTAATATGAGAAATCCCTTCAATACCAAGCCCTCAAAAACAGAGAAAAAAAACTTAAAAAAAACTGGAAATTCCCCTCAAAAGCTATTTATATCCTCCTCCAAAGAGATCGGAGGATACGGAAGTTACTAAAAAAATAACTCCTTGACCCGGCCGGGTATGTGGAAACCCGGGCGGGTACGAGGCATAACTAAATCTCAAAGATCAAAAAGTTTCTAAGTTCAGGAGTAAACCCGGCCGGGTATGTGGAAACTCGCCCGGGTACGCAGCAGAGCATTTTAATCTTCAATTGAAGCCTGGCCGGGTATGTGGAAACCCACCCGGGTATGAGACCTGGTCAGCACAAAAATGACCTTTGAGTAGCTTATGACCTTCCAACTTGCAAATCTCGCTCCAAGAGTCGATTCCTTGTATAATTAGAGCATTGTACCTACAAAATAGATAAGAAACAAACACTCCAACCAAGCATAAAAACCAATAGAAAATTGAGCAAAATACGCGAGAAATGCTATGAAAATACAATGGGGGCATGGTAGAAAATAATATATAAAATACACACATCACCTTCACATCAAAATAAAACTCTTGCAGGCAGAACACCCAACTAATCATTCTCGGTTTCGCCTCTTTTTTATTATCAGAAATGTTAAGGTTGAGTGATCCATGTACACAACGACCTTAGAACATATTAGATACTAGTGTAATCTCTCTAAAGCATAGAATGTCGCTTGCATCTTCTTCTTCATGGTGGAGTCTTTTTGTTGTGCCGGATGTAGTGTCTTACTAACATAGCAAATGATGTAGTGCCTTCCTTCTTTTGACCAAGAACTATACCTACAGTCACTAGTATCACACATTAGTTCAAATGGAAAGCTCTAATTAGGAGCTTCCACAATGGGTTCAAAGATCAAGGCTTGTTTCTAGTAAGGATGACAATTGATGGGATTTGGACAGGGTCCAGGCGGACCCGGATCCAGATCTGTTTTAACGAGCAAGAACCAGATTCGGATTCGGATCCGCGAGTCTAAATTTTCAGGACCAGATCCAAATCCATGGATCCTGCGATCTAATATCAGATCCGGATCCAAAATGAGTCTAACTTTTTTGGCCTTTAGGGTAATTTTGGATCATAATTTTGGGTAATTTCAGATTATATAGGGCTGCTTTATGCATTGTTTTGGGTTTTATTATGCTTTGGTGGTTGTAGATGCTAGGAAATGGTTCAAAGGACCTGTTAGGAATATTGATGCTCAAAATGGCAAAGTTTAAGTATTTTCTCCTTTAAAGAAAGATATTAATTTGAATTTATACTTCCTCTTTTTGTTAGAAGTCCCACAAACTGTGTAATGGAGAATAGGAGTTGAATAAAAAAATATCATTCTATGTATTTATTAGTATGAAACAATCGTTACAATACGAGTCAAATTTTATACTAGTACATATGAGAAATAGAGATTGGTTTTGATTAAGCTTATGTCTATGCCTAGAAATAGATTCGAGTTTGGCTGATTGCTGAAAATTATTATTTGTTGAAGTCGTAACCTAGGAACAATTTGTGTAAACTAGAAACTGAGTAATTTGCTACATTTGTAATCTTAATTCTTTGAGCTCTTCTACCCACTTGATGTAGCTTGAATTTATTGCTTAAGACACCAGAGAAAACCTTCTGGCTGTCAAATTAATCCTTTAGCATATTACTCAAATTCTCTTAATAAAATTCTTTCTCCATTTTACTATTCGGAAATTTAGAACTACGATACAAAGAGAGTGAAGGCTATTTCATCATAAGAGCAGGAAAGCCAAAAAGGATCAATTTATCTAATAATCTTAAGGGTTTTTTTTTAAATAAAACGGGTCCTTAGGGTCCTTTGTAGTGTGTCGGTTTGGATTGCGATTTTGTGGTGGAGGTTGAGTGGATAGGTTAGGTTGAGGATGAGGTGGGAGTAGTAATGGTGGAGGAGGGTTGTCCATTCGAGTGAGTTGAAGTTGTTGCATCTATTATATGAGAGTTTGATTTATTTGAGTGAGATTTTGGTTTTGTTGGGCTAGAGAACTCACTTGGGAAGTCAAGTAATCATTGCTTGGAATGAGATTTTGGTTTTGATGTGGTGATGGGTTCATATAGTGAGATTGTGTAGGTGGAAAAGGAAGATTTGGATTAATCATAAGCCCTTGATTAAACCTAGTTGGCCTATCTGAGCTTGTCCTTGGTGAATTCCCAGTTGCTTGATTCCCATAAAAACCTTGGTTGAATCTGCCTTGGCTAGGGACGGTCATGGGTCCAGGACCCTGTTGGACCCGCCCCTTTTTAAGGGTTTGGGTCTTAATTTTTTAGACCCATCGGATCCGGGTCGGATATGGATCCAAAAAATATTTGACGGGTCCGGGTCCGAGTCCCAAGGTGCAGACCCGGAGCCGGACCCAGACCCTAGACCCGCCCCTCAGACAAGTGTTTTTACTTATGCATTTAGACAAGTGTTTGGTTTTTAATTATGTATTTAGACAAATGTTTTTACATTTTAGTAATTATTTTGTATTTGAATTTCATGAACTCGAACAAGTGTTTGTAATACGATAATAAGTTGCTTACAAAAATACAAAACGACTCACAAAAGGTTCAATTTTGACAAATCAAAGAGACTTTGTTTAAGACCCATTAAGGACCCTAGACCCGTCAGATCCGGAGGGTCTGGGTCTGGGTCTGAAAATTTTGGACCCTTAGGGTCCGGATCCGGGTCTGGATCTATAAAAAATAAAAGGGTCCAGGTCCAAGTTTGGCCACACCAGCTCTAGAGGTGATCATTCGGGTCATTGTGTCAGTTTTGAGTGGGTGTGATTTGGTTAGTCGGATTTTGAATTAGTTAATTTTCGATTATATGTCGCAGCGGGTCTTACTCGGGTCAAATTTGTCAGTTACAGGTCGATTTAACATTAGTTATTCGCGTTATAAGGATCGCACCGGCTTGTTATCAAATGAAATTCGAATCGAGTGTCAATCAAGTTTGGGTTGTTATCGATCTATAATTCGTTTGGTTTTTTCAGGAACAAATTGGGTTTAGACGTTATTTTTCGATTAGGAGTCAGTTACAGAGTTCTATCGATCAAGTTAATATTAGATTAAGTTGATAGTTGGCTTTTTAATTGATGTAGGCTTATTTACTTACGAAAAAATAATTACCATTTGTTTTATCGGATGCATCAGATAAGTTTGTTTTAATTAGGGACATAATTATTTTATTAGCACTTACTTTTAAAATCAACTTTATAACATTATTTGGTTTCAGAATTATTGAAAGTGGCGCAATTCCAAATTTTGAAATTTTTGGTTTCCAATCAACTTTATAACATTGTTCCCTCTTTTGTTTGGTAAAAAAAATCTTCATCATTGATTTCCAAGTAAAATAAAATGACTTCAAATATGCGTTTTTCCACCTTTGTATACAAATAACGCAGTGCCTCGTAAATTATTTCCTTTCTTACACCCAAATAGAGTATGTGGCGAGAAGGTTGTTTATTATCGGTTGCCGTCCAAAAAATGTTGAAAAAATTAAGGAAGAATTGAAGAATTTTTTAAAATTTGTAATATACATTATGTAATTTTTGTAATTTAAATGAAGAACATTTGTAATTTAAATTGGAGAATATAATTTTGTAATTTAATGAAATGGAAAGAGATCTTGAATTTCGCCTCTTAATTTAGTTGAATTGGAAAAGAGCTACTTTAATTATAAAAAAGGTGAGAAGGATTAGTAATTAATCCAATCTCTTAAAATACCCCAACTGCCACATTTTTAGTGTTTCCCCCACTACCCTTAAAATGCATGTCCAACCCAAATTGGACAAGTAAAGAGAATAGGAGGGAGTATTTCCTTATAAAAGTCACAAGGAAGAAGAGCAAAATATCAAAAAAAAAAAAAAATTGTCCCACGTTGCTTAGAGAACAAAATCAAAATCAACGCCTATAAAAAAAAATGGAGAAGAGCTAACAAAATAAATTATGTCATACATTGTTTGAGAAATAATGTGAAAGTTAAATGTGCCATTATAAATGTTGGCCTCTTAAGGTTTTGATGATGACTTCACTTTTAAATAAACAAACATATTTTTAGAGATTGTTTTGTAGGTATATATCCGATTTAGTTTGAATCGTTGATGAAGCCTATGACTTGGTTCGTGGAAGATGTACATATCTGAATATGTCCAAGATATAAGAATAATGTTCAAAGTAGACGTACAGTCTACTGTTCCTAAAATGAACATTCTGACTGAAGTTGAAGCTGGAGACAGTACACTGTTCCTACGTAGCAGGTCTGGAGAATAGCATCGACTGGAAAATTGCGAATACTTTATTTTCTGTTTTTAAGTTGATGTAACGGTTTAGAATTAATTAGTTGCTTAATTAAATTAATTTTATTAATTGGCAAAAATTTTTTTTTTAAACACCTAAAAATATGGAGAAGACTTATTCCCCATTTTGATTTAGTCTCCTATAATTTCGGACACCTAAAAGAATTGTTCACTACGTTGAATAAGTCTCCTATAATTTAGGATCTTCCTAGTAACCCATGTACCATTAACCGTATAAGAGAACCACAGTTATTTTACACCTCTACTTTCAAATAACTTCCCAATTTCTTTGGGAGCAAGTAGGGAAATGGAAGTCATGGGGTGAGTGCACTACATGGAGATAGTGGACGTTATGCTTATGGTAACTGCTGGCTGTTCCCTCTATAAATAGAAGAGACTTTGCTCGAATCCAAAGGAATCCAAGAGGATCCAAGAGAATAAAAGAGTGTTCTTAAGGTGAGATCAAAATAAGAAAAATATTTTGTTCTTGAATTTGCCAATTAATTCATTATATTTTTCTTGAGCAACTACTTAATTTTAATCTTCTTAAGAATTGGCCTTGTAAGGGTTAATGAGTGTTTTGTTGTAATTAGACTTGTGGGAAGTCTAAGGGAATAGAGAACAGAAGCGTGAGAAGAGAAAGAGAAGGAGAAAGAAGAGAAAGAGAATTAGGCCTAGAGTAGAGAAGCTTCAAGTGAAGCAAATATTGTTTGGTGTAATTGTAATTGATTGCCTAAACATAGTGAGAATTTTTGAAATCCCGGGGGTCGTGGTTTTTCCTTCTTATTAGGCCAAGAAGGTTTCCACGTAAAATCTTTGTCTCTTTTTATATCTTGCTTCTTAAGTTTAAGTTTTATTTTGTTTGCTAAAATTCCGCAAGTTAGAGCAAAAACGTAGTACAACTCAATACACAACAATTCAACCCCCCCCCCTCTTGTTGCATTTGATCATCTCTTCATATTCCAACAATTGGTATCAGAGCTCTGTTCCTCATTTAATCAGGAAACCCTGAGAGCAGTATCCTGTTCCCACAGAGATGTTGAAGATGAACGAGCGCATGGAAGAGGGGTACTCCACACAAAGGCCACCCATGTTTGATGGGAAATTCTATACTTACTGGAAAAATAGAATGGAAATCTTCATAAAGGCCAAAAACTATCAAGTTTGGAAAGTCATTGAAATTGGAGACTTTGAGGTGACGACCATCAACTCCAACAATGAAGCTGTTCCAAAACCAATCACTGAATATGAGAAAGAAGATTTTCAAAAGATGGAGATGAACGCTCTTGCTATCAAATTGCTTCACTGTGGTCTTGGACCCAATGAACACAATCGTATAATGGGTTGCAAAACTGCCAAGCAGATTTGGGACCTGCTGGAAGTTACCCATGAAGGTACTAGTGAAGTGAAGCGATCCAAGATCGACCTCCTAATGTCCAAATATGAAAGGTTTGTTATGGAACCTAGAGAGAACATTCAAGAGATGTTCACCAGGTTCACAAATATCACGAATGAATTGGTCTCTCTTGGTAAGATTATTCCCGTTGATGAACAAGTTAGGAAAATACTTAGGAGTCTTCCTCAAGACGAACGCTGGAGAGCTAAGGTCACAGCCATCCAGGAGTCCAAAGATTTCACCAAGTTTAATTTGGAAGAGTTGGCTAGTTCCCTCATGATTCATGAATTGCATTTGGGAACAGCTAACAGTTCCCGTAATAAAGGACTGGCTCTGGCAGCAGATGATAGTGAAGAGTCAGACACTGGTGAAGAGGAAGCTGCTATGTTGGCACGTAAATTCAAAAAATTCTTCAGGAACAGCAGATATAGAAATCAAAGAAACAACAAAGAAAAAGGAACTGCTAACTTGAAGACAAATTTTGAATGCCACAAGTGTGGAAGCACTGATCACTTCATCAAGGATTGCCCTCAATGGAAAAATGAGAGGGGCAAGGGAAAAGCAAGAGAAGTTGGAAAACAATATAAACAAGGAAACTTCAAAACTGATTTTAGAAAGGCAATGATCGCAGCTTGGGGTGATACGGAGAGCGAGGCTGAGACAGAAGCTCCAGTGGAAGATTAAACAGCAAACCTATGTCTCATGGCATCTCATGAAGAGTCTAAGGAAAAAGAGGTAATGTCTTCTAGTCCATCTCCTAAACAATTGTCTAACCTAAGTAAGAATAAATTAGTCAAATTGCTGTTAGAGACACAAGAAAAGTTGAATGAAAAAACAGCTAAGTGTCTCCAAATTGAGAAAGAACTTAACTTAAGTAAAGATCATATCTCATACCTAAATTCCTTTAGGATCGATGTGCAAAGTAGATTTTTTGATTTGTTAGATAAGAATATCATTTTAAAAGAACAACTGGAGAAATTAAAACAGGATTTTATTATTCTTAACATTGAATTAAATCAAAACAAATTGCTAGGATTAAAATTGGTTGAAAATGATAAAACCACTCATGTGTTCAGCACGGAATTTCAAGAAATAAAATTAAAATTAGAATCATATGAAAAAGAAAATAAGTTTCTAAAAGATCAAATTAACTTAAGAGGAAAAGGGAAAATCAATGAAATTCCCAAATGGATTCTAAATGCTAAAACCAAGAGTAAAGAAGGTCTAGGTTATGTTAAGAATGAAAAGAGGAAAAAGGTATATGTAGATCTCCCTAGTAGTAAAATCTGTTCCTTTTGTGGTAAAATTGGACACCTAAAATATCAATGTGTAAAAAGGGAACAGCACACTAAAGCAAATGAAACTTATGTCGAATGCATATGGATTGAGAAACATGATTCAAATATAATCGACAGGGAACCCAAGGCTGACTGGGTTCCTAAACTTAACCATTAGTTTGCTTTGCAGGTTCAAGTGAGGGGGAACAACTCATGGTATCTCGACAGTGGGTGTTCCAAGCACATAACGGGTGATAAATCTAGATTTCTCTCACTTGAAGCGTATGATGGGGGAACTGTAACCTTCGGTGATAATATGAAGGGTGAAATAATCGCCAAAGGAAAAGTTGGAAGGTCAAGCTCCCATGCCATTGACAATGTATTTTTAGTCGAGAATCTAAAACACAATCTTTTAAGTATTTCTCAATTTTGTGACAAAGGTAACTCTGTTAAGTTTACTTCTGAACGATGCATAATTTCTAGGAACAACACAGGAGACCCTGTACTAGAGGGAATCAGAAAAGGGAACACCTATGTGGTGGACCTGGACACTGTTCCCAGAAACAGTCTAACGTGTTTAAGCGTTATAGAAGAAGACCCACTTCTTTGGCACAAGCGTCTAGGTCATGCTAGCTATTCATTGATTAACACCTTAAGATCAAAAGACCTAGTAAGAGGATTACCAGCAATAAAATTTCTCAAAAATGAAATTTGTGATCCTTGTGCTAAAGGAAAACAAGTGCGGTCATCCTTTAAATCAAAGTTTCTGGTGACTACCTCTAGACCATTAGAATTAATTCATATGGATCTATGTGGACCTATGAGAACACAAAGTCGTAGTGGCAAAAGATATGTGTTTGTCATAGTTGATGATTTTAGTAGATTTACTTGGACCTTATTTTTAGTAAGCAAAGATGAAGCTTTCGATGAGTTTGTATCTTTTGCTAATAAAATACAAAAATCTACCAATAATTCAATTGTTCACATTAGATCGGATCATGGCAAAGAATTTGAAAACTCAAACTTCATGAATTATTGTAATGAACATGGTATAAATCATAATTTTTCCGCTCCTAGAACACCACAACAAAATGGAGTGGTGGAAAGGAAAAATAGAACCTTAGAAGAAATGGCTAGGACCATGTTGATTGCTAGTGGTCTACCTAGGAATTTTTGGGCCGAGGCCGTCATTACTGCATGCTATATTTTGAATCGTGTGTTAATAAGACCAATCAATTCTAAGACACCCTATGAATTACTCAAAGGTGTTAAGCCAAATATTTCCTATTTTCGTGTGTTTGGATGCAAATGTTTTGTTCATGTGAATGGTAAACGAAATATAGGTAAGTTTGATGAAAGAAGTGATGAAGTAGTATTCCTCGGTTATTCATCACATAGCAAAGCTTACAGAGTTTATAATAAGAGAACAATGTGCGTAGAGGAATCTATTCACATAATTTTTGATGAAACTAACTTTTCAACAAGTGAACAGGAAACAAATAATATTAAAATAGGTCTTGCAAATTTAGAAGATGATGATGAAGGAGTTAAAATGCAAGATCCAGGAACAGCAGGTGAACAGCCAATACAAGAAGAGGCAGGGGAAACTGACCAAATCCAGGAACTGCCAGCTCAACAGGACCAGCAGACTGTTCCCAATCCAGCTGTTCCCGCAGATGACCAAGATGATCTAATAGCTGAACAAAATGCAAATCAAGATGCTGAATCACAACATGCTACTGTTCCCTCCAGAGAAATTGTGCCTAAACCTTGGAAATACCAAAGTTATCATCCTCTTGATCTGATTATAAGTGATATGAATAAGGGAACACAAACCAGATCTCAACTGAGAAACTTTTGTGCACACTTTGCGTTCCTATCATCACTTGAACCCAAAAATCACGAAGAAGCTCTAAAGGATTCCGAATGGATAGTAACCATGCAAGATGAATTAAATGAATTTGAAAGAAATAAGGTATGGCACTTGGAACCCAAACCAAAACACAAGAAGGTAATTGGTCTGAAATGGGTATTTCGGAATAAGCTAGATGAGCATGGAATAATTGTAAGAAACAAAGCAAGACTCGTGGTCAAAGGGTACAATCAACAAGAAGGTATTGATTATACTGAGACATTTGCTCCGGTAGCAAGGTTAGAGGCTATTAGAATTTTAATTTCTTTTGCTGCATTTATGAACTTTAAGTTATATCAAATGGATGTGAAATGTGCTTTCTTAAATGGATTTCTTGATGAAGAAGTGTTTGTTGAACAACCTCCAGGTTTTGAGAATACCTCCTGTCCTGATCATGTTTATAAGCTTGATAAAGCTCTATATGGCTTAAAGCAAGCTCCTAGGCAATGGTATGAAAGACTGTCAAAGTTTTTGATACAAAATAACTTTGTTAGAGGAAAAATCGACAAAACCTTTTTCTTTAAGAATAAAGGTTCTCATATTTTGGTTGTTCAAATTTATGTTGATGATATTATTTTTGGTGCTACTAATGATTTATTATGTAAGGAATTTGCTAACCTAATGGGCACAGAATTTGAAATGAGCATGATGGGAGAACTAAATTTCTTCCTTGGTTTACAAATTAAACAAACTGAAAATGGTATTTTTATTCATCAACAAAAATACATAAAAGAACTTCTTAAGAAGTATAGGCTAAACAACGCTAAAACCAACCACACACCCATGGCTACAAATGTTAGATTAGATGAAGACCTAAAAGGAACTAACGTAGATCAAACAATGTATCGAGGCATGATAGGTTCCTTATTATATCTAACTGCAAGTAGACCCGATATTTCATTTAGTGTTGGTTTGTGTGCTAGATTTCAATCAAATCCTAAAGAATCACATCTCACGGCAGTCAAACGAATTTTAAGATATTTGAAGGGAACAGACGACTTGTCCCTATTTTATCCTAAAAGTGATGTTTATGATTTAAAAGGTTTTAGTGATGCAGATTATGCAGGTGATCTAGTTAATAGAAAAAGCACGTCAGGTATGGTACAATTTCTTGGCTCTTGTTTAGTTTCATGGAGTTCCAAGAAACAAAACACGGTTGCATTATCCACAGCCGAAGCTGAATACGTGGCAGCAGCAGCTTGCTGTTCCCAAATGCTTTGGATAAAACAGCAACTAAGAGATTTTGGTATTAAATTTGAATGTGTTCCTATTTATTGTGATAATACCAGTGCCATATGTATATCTAAAGATCCAGTGCATCACTCACGAGCTAAACACATACATATTAGACATCATTTTCTTAAGGATAATGTTGAGAATAATAATATTGTAGTAAAGCATGTTAACACTAATGAACAAGTTGTAGATATCTTGACCAAACCACTTCCAAGGGAACAATATGAAAAGATGAGATTGGAACTTGGTATGATCAAGCTCCACTGAAGTTGGTTGCATAAAATTTCCAATGAAGCATCATGAAAAAAAAAGAGGGTCAGGAATCAACCTCAAAATTTTGATTGAAAATCAATTATTGCATGGATCAGGTAAACACGTAATGAAGTTTGTACTATGAAAATTTTCTTGTTTGCATGTTGTTAGTTTGATCAGACCACAGCAATATGTTCGTTATTTTCTTTATATTTTTTATAATTCATCCTTTTTCTATTATATTTTCATATTTTATTTTATTTATTCATATTTTTTTCCATAATTCATCCTTTTTTTTTACGGCCAACTTAAATTAAAAATAATGGGAAACGGTTTTCAATCCCATCTCTTCAAATTCCTTCCATATCAAACGATATGATTAGAACATTAAAGGGATTGGACTTGGAGGAGTAACCGTCACTTCAATCATTTAAAAACCCCTCCTTTACGTCATAACACTCTTCACTTCCCAAACCTTTCTTTAAACCTCTCTCTCAAGAAACCGTCCTTCTTCCTTCTCTCAACACCTTCAAAAATTCAAAAATGAAATCCCCTAAATCCTCTAAATCTGGCAAGAAAACTACCAAATCCCGTATACCAGACCAACCAAAACCACTAAGAGTAGTTCTTCCACCACCATTACTGCAGGATGTACCACCCACACCAACTGAAACCACACAAGAATCACCAAAACACTCCACTGAACCCACAGGTACCAAAAGAAAGATTTCAACAGGTGGTTCATCTTCCAGAGTAGTTAAGCGTTCAAAGCATGTTGATCCAAACAGTGCTGAAGAGGTTTCAAAGGAGATGACAGTAGGGTTCGGGTTGGATAAATATTGGTATGATTCTACTAACTTTCCTAGATTGCATGACATTTTAAAATATCAAGAATGGGAATCATTGAAGTCAAATTTCAGTTGCAATTCAATTTTTCCAAACCTAATGAGAGAATTTATTTTAAATTTCTCAAATGATGGTGGAATGTGTTCTAGTGTTGTTAAAACTGTTAAAATTGAATTTAACAGTGCTTTATTTGGGGAATGGTTTAATGTTCCCAATGTTGGTTTTGATACATATTATATTGGGTCAAAGATTGCATTTTCTGGCATCAATGAACGAACAATTCTAAAATTTTTAGGAGTTGATCAGAAAGGGAAAATCAGTCACAATGTTCTGTCTCCTATTCATAAGTTGTTGTACAATGTTGCTCGCAGATTCATTTTACCACGAAACTCAAAACGTAGTCAAGTGAGTTTGCGTGACGCCACTTTAATTTACTGCATGGAAAAACATATTAAAATAAATTTTCCTTCATTGATGATCTCTCATTTATCAGACTGCATTGAAAAGAAAAGTTTCATTGGTTATGGAGGGTTGCTAACCTGGATATTTAGAAAATTTGAGGTCCCATTGGAAGGGTTGGAGTTCCCAATGGGTCCCAATATGAAAATTGGTGCTAAATGTTTACAAAATTTGCATTTGAAATTGAATGATGAGGGGGTATTGATGCATGAAGAGGTTGTTGAAGTAGAATCTGATGAGGAAGATATTGAAAAAGAAGAAGAAAAATTGAGGGAGAGAGATCAGGAAGAAAAAGAGGAAAAGGAGCAAGAGCCTGTTCCCACTGACCATATTGAAACAGAAGAAAAAGGGGAACAGGATGGAGAAGCTAGTAAGGGGGAAGCAGAACAGGAGGGAGCCTTAGGAGAAGAGGCTCATCACAATCTCTGTGATGATACAAGTGATGAAGAGATTGTGATAGCTCTGAGGAAAAAGGCTAAATTCATTAAGAGGAAGAGTAGGAGGTTAGCTTCGAAACGCAAGGCTACTGTGGTTGATGAAACACCATCTGACACCATACCTGAGCCGACACCTAATGAACCTTCCTCTCCCAAGCCAACCACATCACCACCTCCATCACCAATACAGTCTACACCACCACCTTTTCAGTCACACACTTCACCTGATGTAGGTTGTACTAACTATGATTCTGTTCCTGCAGCTTCTTTAGACTCTGTCCTCTCTAAGCTAAATGACCTCCAGTCTCACTTCCTTGCATTTCAAGACGAAACTGGTGTCTCCCTTGCTTCAATTGTTGATCAGCTTAACCAGATGGAGAGCCGTCTTGGTGCCAAGTTGGACACAGTAGAAGTACAGACTGAGTTCGTTGATGAAGAAGAGACTGCTCCCTGATCCCTCTTCCCATATGCTTTTAAGATTTGATTGGCTGTTACATTTCACAAACAATTTCACCTTTTACTTTGTACCATCTAGGGTACATTGTTGTTGTAATGTTGAACAATTGCTACTTTTCTTTCTTTGCTTTTATTAATGGTCTGTAACAATTAACTATATGCAGGTTTGATTTCTATTCATGGCACTTACTTTTATTATTGTTTCTTGTTTTCATCACTGACAAATCTATATGGTTTGTGCTGAGGTTTGATAACCCCAATTCTTTTTGATTGATGACAAAAGGGGGAAGATTATGCACAAACTTAAGAAGATTAGTGAATACACAGTAACATATCTTGGTTGATTTATATTGTTTCTTATTGATGATAATATGCTGAGTTTATGTTAGCTTAATGATTATCTGTGTTTTCAAGGTAATGGATATTTATTTGTTTTTGTGAAATTGTTTTCAAGTTTTTTTTGAAAATACTTAATAATTTGTGTTAGTATTATTATGTCAGTTTAATTATGTTAGTTTAGTTATTTATTTTAGTTTATTTTAGTTTATTTCATTTAAGTTTTAGATTAATTAATTTTGAAAATTTTTAAACATATTTGATATTATGGAGTAAATTGTTTTATTATGAATGCTTGGTAAATTATATTGTAACGAGTTGATTTGCTAAGTTATTTAGAGTTGCTTTAATCTCTAGTATGCTCTAAGAATTTTGTTTTACTCTATTTTACTTAAGTTTGTTTATAAAGTTTGTCCTCATCAAAAAGGGGGAATTTGTTGGCCTCATAAGGTTTTGATGATGACTTCACTTTTAAATAAACAAACATATTTTTAGAGATTGTTTTGTAGGTATATATCCGATTTAGTTTGAATCGTTGATGAAGCCTATGACTTGGTTCGTGGAAGATGTACATGTCTGAATATGTCCAAGATATTAGAATAATGTTCAAAGTAGACGTACAGTCTACTGTTCCTAAAATGAACATTCTGACTGAAGTTGAAGCTGGAGACAGTACACTGTTCCTACGTAGCAGGTCTGGAGAATAGCATCGACTGGAAAATTGCAAATACTTTATTTTCTGTTTTTAAGTTGATGTAACGGTTTAGAATTAATTAGTTGCTTAATTAAATTAATTTTATTAATTGGCAAAAAGTTTTTTTTTAAACACCTAAAAATATGGAGAAGACTTATTCCCCATTTTGATTTAGTCTCCTATAATTTCGGACACCTAAGAGAATTGTTCACTACGTTGAATAAGTCTCCTATAATTTAGGATCTTCCTAGTAACCCATGTACCATTAACCGTATAAGAGAACCACAGTTATTTTACACCTCTACTTTCAAATAACTTCCCAATTTCTTTGGGAGCAAGTAGGAAAATGGAAGTCATGGGGTGAGTGCACTACATGGAGATAGTGGACGTTATGCTTATAGTAACTGCTGGCTGTTCCCTCTATAAATAGAAGAGACTTTGCTCGAATCCAAAGGAATCCAAGAGGATCCAAGAGAATAAAAGAGTGTTCTTAAGGTGAGATCAAAATAAGAAAAATATTTTGTTCTTGAATTTGCCAATTAATTCATTATATTTTTCTTGAGCAACTACTTAATTTTAATCTTCTTAAGAATTGGCCTTGTAAGGGTTAATGAGTGTTTTGTTGTAATTAGACTTGTGGGAAGTCTAAGGGAATAGAGAAGAGAAGCGTGAGAAGAGAAAGAGAAGGAGAAAGAAGAGAAAGAGAATTAGGCCTAGAGTAGAGAAGCTTCAAGTGAAGCAAATATTGTTTGGTGTAATTGTAATTGATTGCCTAAACATAGTGAGAATTTTTGAAATCCCGGGGGGTCGTGGTTTTTCCTTCTTATTAGGCCAAGAAGGTTTCCACGTAAAATCTTTGTCTCTTTTTATTTCTTGCTTCTTAAGTTTAAGTTTTATTTTGTTTGCTAAAATTCCGCAAGTTAGAGCAAAAACGTAGTACAACTCAATACACAACAATTCACCCCCCCTCTTGTTACATTTGATTATCTCTTCACATTCCAACAATAAAGAGCAAAATAAATTTAATATCTCTTATAAAAGAAGAGAGGAGAGCTAGTAAAATAAATTTTGTATTATGCATCTCAACATATTCCAAAGAGATAAAGGCTTTTGTAATTAATGTACTTATTGATTTAAATTTTGTAGACTCAATTAGGAACGGGAACAGCAACAAGAGGGGGGGTGAATTGTTGTTGTTACTAGTTTAAGCGTTTTTGCCCTGTTTTTGCGGAATTGAATAAAATAAATAAAGCTTAAACTTAGAGCGAAATAATTAAAAGAGACAAACGATTTTTACGTGGAAACCTTCTAGGCCTAAATAGAAGGAAAAACCACGACCCCTCGGGATTTCTAAATTCTCCACTATGTTTAAGGCAACTCGTTACAATTACATTAAACATCTTACTTCACTCGAAGCGCATCAACTAGGCCAACTCTTCTCTCTCAAATTGCTTCACTCAAAGCAACAAACTTAGCTTCACTAAAAGCTAATTCTCTCCACTAGCTTCACTAGAAGCTTTCTCCTTAGCTTTACTCAAAGCTAATCTCTTCTCTAGCTTCATTAAAAGCTATCTAATTTCCCCCTTAGACTCACCCGAGTCTAATTACAAATTCTCTCAAAAACCCTTACAAAAGGATAAAAATTCTCTAAAAATAAAATCAATGAGTTGCACAAGAATATATTATAAATTAATTGGCATTTTTAAAACAAAAGTTTCTTGTAAAAATTCTCCCAAAATTACGTATGATTTAATGGCTCATACTAAGGCAAGTTTTAAAGAATAACCGAGCCCACTATTTATAGAGCTAAAATCCCTAAGAATAAGGAATATTCCAATCCATTATTCTCTATCAAAAGATCATGGGAGTAATGTGGATTTTAATAACCAAGTCTTCCTACGGTTAATCTAAAAATAGGCATTTAAAGTTGACCAATTCAAGCCCACGGTTATTTCGCAATAACCGTTGTTCCCTAATAATAGGTTCTGTTCTCTTTAAGCAGCAGTTTCACAAACAGCAGTTCCTGTTCCAGTAATAACTGCTGGAACGTGTTTGCTATAAATAGAAACGGTTATACTTATTACGAATGGTTACTTGCTAACTTGTAGGTATAAAGACGGTTAATAATGATAGCTAAGACCCATTCAACAACAACTAATTCTATTTTTAGTAAATCCAATATTTACTAAAAATAGATCCTAAAATAAAGGATCTTAGAAAATAAGGACGTTAATTCATTTTATTTAAGAAAAACGATTTGCCAATTAATTTTAATAAATTACTACTGCAACAAATTAATTTTATTAAATACATTAACTAAAAATAATAATTAAAATATAATAACCAGAATTTTCAGTTAACGTAGGCTGACTGCAGTTCAGGAACAGTGCGCTGTTTCCAGAATCCAGTTTTGCTAGAACATCCAACTTAGGAACAGTAGACCTGCTGTCTCCATTTTACATCCCAAGCGATATACTTCTTCTAACATCCCTTGAATCCTTTTGACACGTGCATTCCCATGAACTAAGCCATAGGTACTATCAACGATCACAATTAATCGGATATCGACCTGCACACAATCTCTAAACACATATTTGCTTAAGTGTAGTCATCATCAAAACTCAAGAGGTCCAACAAATTTCATTAGAAATCTTTTGATTCATTGGTAAAGTTCTTTACAATATTGTACTACTAGAAATTTGTTGTTAAAGATTTATCAATTGATAAATAAATTAGCTATAAATTTGTTGAAATTGTTTGATAAATTATAAATAATTTGATAAACTAAAATTAATCATAAAATTCCTAGAATTGTGACTTATTTCAAATAAAATCGGTTCCGGTTTACAACTGTTCAGTTTAAAATCGATTTGGATTCACAAAAGTTCGACCAAAAATCAATTTGGATTAAGTCGGTTTTAGCCTGTTCAAGTTCAATTTTTTGCATAATTCGGGTCGGATATGGCTCGGTTCAATCACTATTACGTTTAGGGTTTGAAACAGTCGTATTGTTAGAAGATTTCATTAGTCGTTTTTAGCGCCTAATTTTTTTTCTTATATATTTGTTCGTTACTAATTATAATTTAATTAGTGATGGTAGTATGAAAAATATCTACGATGATAAGAAACTTGTCAATTCGTAACATGATTATGAATCGTAACAAGTAACGTAAACTTTGGAGGTAAAACTTAAAGTTGAGCAACTATCCATAACAGTTCAAAAAAAAAATTTAATTATTACCCAAGCATATTATATAACCATGATGGGAGTAAATTAAATATTTCTCACATATACAAGTGATTTTTAAACATGAACTACAAGTTACATAACTTGTTACATGTACAACAATTTTTACCCAAACTTTAAACTATCTTAGATAAACCTTTCTTATACCATAATAGACCAAATTGAGGACAAAAAGCACTCCAAATCAGCCCCAAACATCAGCTAATATAGCTGTCCCAAATCCCCTTAGTAGCTCCTTGTTCACTTACACACTCAAGCCAATCACACTACCCAAAACCCCTTTTGTTCTACCCAAAGCTTGTGCATCATTACAAGCATGCAAGAGGCAAATATTTGAAGCAAAAGCACTCAATTTTCTGAATTATTATTCAGCCATAAATCCCAACACATTGCTCCAAAGTTCATCCATGAACAAACACTAGAATCCTCCAAACTTTCAATAACTAAAACACCTTCTTTTCTCATCAAATCTTCTTCAAAAACCCATCTAAAACTTCTGAAAATTTATGTTTATAAACTCAAATCTCCCATAAAAATAATCTTGATCTTAAGAGCTTTCCATAGACACCAAACTTGAAGAAATCCACCAAGTATAGAGTAAGTTATGTTCATTTCTTTATTCCACTAGTTTTGTTAAAACTTGTTCATGTAAAACATTTTTTTTTACATGAATCTTTCTATAAACTAAGATCATTATAAAATGAGTATTTTATCTCTAAACTAAGAAAATCATCACTTATAAATCTATAAAAATCGGCCACAATAGAAAGTAAGAAGATGTTTTTCCACAAACATATAAATTTTGTTACTTAAAGGATTCAAGTAAATTATGGGACTTAATTAAGTATGTTGCTCAACATAATAAGTATACTCCAAATATGTTAAAATCATCACAAGTATTAATTTGACAACTCTAAATAGGGAAGTTAAGTGCATGTTAGAAATCCAAAATTATTATTGATTTTTGGATGAATGCAATAGGTTTAGTTGAAGAGTTGGAGTTGAGACTTGAAGGGCAAGGACCCGAAGTTAGAACCACATCTAAGAACACGTAGGAGCTTACGTGGGAGCTTACGGAATAATTATATAGGCTTGGAGTCGAAGTATGTCACATGGGGTGATTTTTAAAGGATTTAAGAACAAGTTGGGAAAGTTTGTGTATAAACTTCTTTTTTAAAAAAAACAAATAAATTCCCAAAGTGAAGTTCTTAAATCTTGAAAAATGATGTGAAAATGATAAATTTGAGTATGGAATAATTTATTACATGTATTATTATTGTGGGCATCATGCATGTTGATTTTATAAATTATTGTTAAAGGCATGTTTAACACTACTTTGTGAAAGTTATTGTGATGGAAATGATTATATGAATTTGAAATTCATTTTAAAAGAAATTTTCAGTAGCTATATGTTAAGAAAATTTCTTGGATACTTTTGTTGAGATTATTCGTTAAGTTGATATTTTAATGGATTTTAAAGTGTTAAATACTCTTATTATAAAACATGGTATTAGATGAACTCTTCATCATCAAAAATAATTAATAAAAACATATTATAATGTCTCCAACAAGATTTGGCCAGAATACATTTAGTTTGGAATTTTTTTTTATTATTTTTGAATAATCGTTAAATTGTTTAACGGTAAATTGTAAAATGATAAAATATAAAATAATTACCAAACAAAGACATATGGACTTGAAATTTTTATCACATACTCATATGGACAGTAGGTAAAATTGGTAAAAGTTTGGGAAGGCTTCGTTGACATTTAAGGATCTTAATAATTTTTACTCGGTTATTAATAATCGGTAAGTTTGAAAACGGTAAAATATAAAATAAATACTAAATGACATCTTTTGGACATGAAAATTTTATGAGACACTTATATAAATAGTAAATACATGTTCAAAAATTTATATGGATTTTCGTGACCATATATGGACTTAAATAAATTTTATTCGGTTTATTGGTAAAATAACGATATTAATTATTAAAAATAGCCCACATAATTTTTAATGGTTATTTAAAATTTTATACCCCTTTAAATAGCTGCTGGAATATCATATAATTTTTATAATATTTTATCCGGACTCAAATAATTTTAAACCTATTTTATTCTATTTATCGATAAAATATCTATACAAAATAATAAAACATCATACATGAGTTTTATAAGTTCAAATAGCCTAATAAACATGTTATATGACTTCTGGAACTTTGGTATAATTTTATAAAATAAATTATTAATTATTTACTAATTTATCAAATTAATAGAAAATGTTTATTTATTAAAAAGTGTAATATTGTTAATTAAATTTGGGTAAAAATAGATCTATATCAAAAATTTATAATTATATTAATAACCTACTGCCTCATAGTATAAATTAAGTTTAAATTAGATGGTTTATAAATTTTACGAATTTAAGACACCATTTAAATAACGGTAAATACCCAAATTGTCGAAAGTGATTGTAAGATTGTTATAAATTCGCATAACCAATTATAATCTGATGGGACAACCTTAAATTCATTTTAAATAAAGTATTATAATGACTTGATTAATTTGGGCCTTGTTGGAGAATTAATATGTACTTTGTAAATCAATTATCGATTTTATTACCGGCAAAACTATCTCGTATTTAAGAAAATAGTGTTTTATGAAATCTTCTGTCGTAATGATTTTATAGACTTATGAATCATATTCTAGTTGTTTTGAATGAATTTCAAAACCCTTTTAAGTTAAAACCCTTTTAAGTTATATTTACTTTAAGAAGGATTGAAACGAAACATTTTAGTGGTTTCCTTAAAAAAAAAATTATATTGAACTTTAATTACTTTTTGTTACGATGCATTTTCATACATGCTAGTGATGCCCCAATATAATACAAAGGTTATGTTTAATGATATGATTATGCTAAGCATGTTTTACCCATGTGGGAAATATTATGATTTGATTTTGCTAAGTCGCAAATAAAGTATGTTTTGCTATGTGCAAATAAAAGATGTTTATCATATTGAAAAAGTTGATACTTTTGACTTTCAAATGCTATTAAAATTACAAGATATATATTATGTACAAAAAATGTTTTAGCCTAAATGGCGGGTACATATGCCACAGCAAATGTTGTGTGCATGATTAAACGGCTCACCAATGCTGAGCGCGTATTGTTCACAATACCATTGTGTTACACTTGCCGGACATGTCGCGGACGGTAGATCGACTACCAAACGAGTCACAAGATGACTCACAGAGTACCCATGTAAACTTATGATATGAGTTTGAAATTGATTTGGATCTATTGAGATCTTATGATTTATGATGAAAAATGAGAATTTGAAATTATTATAGAGCCATTGAACTGGATTTGAATCATAATATGATTTATCAAATGAAAAAGCATATTTCAAAATGAATTTATTCATAAAAAAAAAGAATTCTAATAACTTGTTTGACGGACACCAGTGTGTTTATACTCAGCCTTTTTGCTGATACTATGCTTTGTATGTTTTTCCAATGGTTTTGTTTTTAGAATAAACCCCTATGGCACCTCGACGGAGAATGGATATGCGAGCGGAAGTTGAACCCGAGTTGGAGTATGACTCCCCTTTTGTTTAGATCTCGTTATTTTATTTGAGAGACTATTAGTTTAGATTTAGACTAATTTAAGGATGTAATTTGAACTTTGGACTTATTTCGATTTGGTTGTAATATTCCTATATTTTGGACAGTTAATACTTCCGTTATATTTCTTGGATATTGGTTTGACCTTTAAGTAACCCCTTAATTGTGTTGGCAAAAGTAAGCTTCCGCTTGATTAATACTAAATTCCAGTTAGTGTTTGCCTTCATAATTCAAGGCGGTTACAGGGTTATCTCGATTAACAGTTATATATTGGTTTAAAAATCGGTCGTAGTTCGATTTAAGTTTTCAAATTTTTGGTTATCAACTGATTAAGTGCAATTTTGATTGGAGTAACGTTGGTTCATTAAACCCAAAAAATAACATATTTTCGGATCAAGTTACTTTCAGTTGTAGTTAGATTTTTTTTGGTCGGGTTGCATTTGAACAACTCTATGTTTCGTGGTTAGTTCCTCCACAAACTTTACGTGTGCAAATAAGACATTTGAACTACCGGCACCGAGGCTCAACTTAGACATATTCTTGTCTATAACCGCTTCGATATTAGCATTGATTGTGTTTAGGTTGCTCGTGTCAATCATTCATCTTGGTAGCCCTTTGCTCCTTCCTTCTCCCTAAGCACTATTCTTAGCAACTTCTTTAATTTTTTCCTTAACTTGATTGCATGGGATCTTTGAAAGTTGACCACCCACTGCTGAGTCTAAGAATGTAACAATCCAGATATAATTAATCTAAATACTTATCTATCTAGGTAAGATCCAAATGACATCGCGCATCGTTACTGAAAAGAAAATAAAAGAAAGAACTAAAGCACAAAAATCCAGGAGTCGTTTCACCTTTTTAGGGTTTCGTTCTGAAAGCAGAGTTGTAAACTAATAAAAACTAAAGATAGTAGCAGAAAACGAAAGTGTAAGTCTAGATTAAAAACTATTACAACTTGAAGACCATCTAGGCCTGAATAATTAAATCCAACTAATGAAAACCAAAGTTTTAAATAAACGAACAATGTCTATAAGGGAATATATAATGTGGTACTGGGTAGACCTTCTCACTCTTAGATTCCCTTCTTGCAATTGCTCTACTAGTCGTCAAATGACAACATCATTGCAGGTGTAAACAAAACACAGTATACGTCAGAGATAATAGTTAAATGCAAACTAACCAATAATCATAAAACCCAATCAACCTAGCATACAAAAGCTCTAGATTTAATTTTCCAATCCTTTATAATCCACTTGAGCACTATACTTATCCATTTATCCACTCATCACTCAACTGAATCGTTACTCAGACTATGCAGGTCGATTTAGTAATCTGTCTGATATAATAAATATGGGAGAGTTAATCTCAAGGCAACTATCGACCAAGACATTTTCCGACAACTTAACAAGATTGTTACCCAATTAGGTACCAATTTCCAATTCACCTTATTAGGAGTATTCTCTCCATAATCCTATTGGGTATCCCAAACCAAAAATTAGCGCGGTGTTACAAATACGGTCTTGGTAGAATTGTTGAGAGCATCATAATAGAATGGTCCGGTTTAGTCTGGTCTGCCAAACCAAAAATTCTGATCTAAAATTTTTCAGATCAGATCGGACCGTTTAAATCACCAGATCGAACCAGGCCAAATCGTTCTACAACATTCTGGTCTGGTCTGGTGATCGTGACTTTACGTACTTTAATAGTAATACCGCTAGTACACGGCGTAGCGTAGTACGTCGGCAAGTACGGGTCGAATCCACAGGGAGTTGGCTGTATATCAAGCTAGGGATTCTCAATCAGTTAGTTGGTTCAACAACGTATATATAGATTGTTGGTTTAATTAACTAAAACAAGCAAATAAAGACTAATTAACCAAGAACATAAGATCAAAGGCAATAAAAACACATCAAAAGGTAATATGATGATGAAGAGGCAAAGGCTAGGCTTTCTCACCAAAGTAGTGTTTACTAATCTTTAACCTAAGGTCATGGATATGGGTTATCGGGAAGAGCTCATCTTGGATACTAATGTTCTCTCTCGAGCAACAAAAGCTTCATAAAACATACTCAACTACCTATTCTCATGGAGCTAAGCATATTTTAAGACATGGAGCACACATTCATCATTTCCAATCAAAGCATCTACCTATTCTCATGGAGATGTCTTAACTTTTAAGCATAGATTATCGTTAAAAATCGACTCTCACCCTCAATTCAACGATACCACAACATGATAGAAAAAATCAATCTTAAACCATAAACAACACAACCAAGCCAAAGGTAAAGAAAGCAATTCAAACTATATATGTGGTGATGATGCCTAGCCTAAGCCAAAACTAACTACTCACTCATACTCATATTGAAATTGTAAATTGCAAATAAGCCAAGAATCATAGATAAATTCAGCTAAAGTATCCTAAAGAGATGAGTGCAATATAAGTTGAAAAACTACAAGCATGAATATATGAAACTAAAGGCAAAAAATCAAAACACGACTAAGTGACATGAATGGAAAAAAATTTAAGTAAAGATAGAAGTTACTCTTTTAGGTTCAATCTAAGGATGAACAAGATGATTTGATGATTCAAAGTAATACCTTCCAAAAGCTTCAATAATAATACATCAATGGTTGAAGAATCAAAGTTGCAAAATATTACAATAAAGGATGAAGTTAAGATTGTATTTGGAAATTGAAAGTACTGGATTGATTAGAAAGGGAAATTATGCTAAACACTAATTCTTAATTGAAATGAAAGGAAACCTATGAAGAATACATAGAAATTACTCAAAATGAAAGGTGAAAACTGAGATGCCTAGCTCCATCTTCCTCTTCTCTATTTATAGACTTCAAAAACAAGTGGGGGTGGTGGTTTCATGATTGCTCTACCACCCCTAGGTTGTAGGAAAGGGGTGCCACCCCTAATAGATAGGGTAGGGTGGCTGGCAATCTTGGCAACAGCAATTAGAAGCAACAAATGTAATTGGACCTCGAATGATATTTAAAAAGATTGCAAAAACTACTGCCGCCTACCTCGCTCGACCCGAGCAGAGCCCGCTCGACCTGGTCGAGCGAGCATCAGGTACATAGGTCAAAATCTTTAAAAATAGAGCAGTCACCAAAAGAGGCTCCGCTCGACCGAGTGAGCTCGCTCTACTCATTGAAAATGCTTCTGTCGACATTCTAAAGCTACTGGAAGTGAATAGTACTTTCGCTCGACCCGAGCCAACATCGCTCGACCGGGTCGAGCGGCCTTCAAGATGGTCCTGCGCAGCTTTTATCTCTAATACAAGTTTTTTGTATGCTTGAGTAAGCTTGGCTCGACCCAATTTTAACCGAGTGGGCTTAGAATCTACTTTAGCTCCTTTTGGCCTTGTTTCCTTGACTAGGGTCTTCAAGGCTTTGATTACTTGAGCTTTTAGAGTTCAGTGAGTATTGTATACGCCAAATGTACTTGGTTTGTGATCGGTTTTAACGAATATTACCTAAAATACACAAAAACACCAAAATAACTAACCAAGCGTAAAATCCCAAATAAAGCAAGCATAGTTATGCAAAATCCCAATACAATAAAGCCAAATAATGGGGATAAAATACAAATAAAGTGCAGCTAATATCTGGTCTACGGTTTTTTATTTTTATTTTTTTCCCAATTTAATATGTGTTTATACAAATATGAAGACCCAGGAGAACTTGGGATGGGCAAATAAGAGTTGACTTACATGACTTAAACCTCTCTAAGGGCCTGACTAAAGATAGAGTTAGTTGGAGGCGTCATATTCATGTTTTAGACTTCTGATGTCCTCTTAAGTTACCTTTGGGTGTTCCTGCCACCTTGCTTCTCTCGTTTCTTTTATTTTTAGTTTTGTATTCTATTTTGTACTCTTCTGTAGTCGGTTCTCTTATTTATTTTAGTTATATACTTTAATTTATCTTTTCAGAGCAGCTACGTCTTATTATCTTTCTCGAGTCGAGGGACTCCTTTGGTCGCGCTCTCCTTTATGGGTATGAGTTGCCGCCGTCCTTCCCTCCCCAGATCCTGTCTATGGTTTTTCTATGAGCGAGATACACTGGGTAGGATGATGATGATGATGATGATGACAAATATTTCGCACCTACAATAACCAAATATAATACTACGTAATTAGTTGATTGCATTAACATTATTCAAGTATATATTACTATATAAAAATAACTACATCTCAAAATATCTAGGTCAACAAACTTTTTAAAAAAATAATTATGATTTTTGGTCATAGTACGGTTTGCGGTCTGGTCTGGTCTAAGAAAAAAAAAACCTGGACCAAATCGTAAATCATCAGGTTTTATTAAAAAAACCAAACCAGACTGTTTAGACTATAGACCAGAGCAAATATTAAAATTCCGATTTGGTTTGAGGTTAAGACTAAATTTTGTTCAACCTTATTCTCCCCATATTCATGATGAGTACATGTACGAATCAATCTCTTGAACCTACTTTAGGCTGCAGTCAAGTTCTTATCATCTTCTTGTGTGAATGACACAATCTTTTTGTGCTAACCTTGCGTTCTTACCATAGGGTAAAATCTCTCAAGAATGTTGTTTTTAGTTGAGCCCATGTAGTGATGGAGTTTGGCTCAAAGCATTGTACCAATCTCTAGCATCCCCTACTAGACTTGGATTGAATAGATGAACTTGAACATAGTCATGGTTGTTGGGGCAAGGAGAATAGAGTCCACAAATATCCGCAAAATGCCTCAAGATGTTGAAGAGGGCATTTGTTCTTTAACCCGTTGAATGGGCTTTCTTTTATCATGTGTCTTAATCGTGGGTGAATTTGGTATAGTGTTGCAACTGTATGAAGCACAAAACCTCCTTGAAACTCTTGAGAATCAGGAGTCTCAATTTAGCCGAAAAGTTGATGTTCATCAGCCATTTTAGAGGTAAGAGACACGGGAGGATTAGGTTGCAATAAACTTGGAATGGGATGTGGAGTTTGTCTTCTCAGGCGTTGAATCTCAAGATTGTAAGGTGCTAATGGTCGCTTTTATTTACTCATGCTATAGCGCATGTAAACATCTCTACAAACCAAACGTGAGCACTGACAAGCAAAAAAATAAAATGAAAAGAAATTATATCAAGGGAAATTAGAATCTTAATGTAACGCCTTGTCCCCGCAACCACGCCAAATTTAAGATAAGGCTTTTCGTAACACCTTCAAACATTATTTATACACCCTTTTTCACTACACAAGTATAGCAGCAAATAGGGGGTCGAATCACGAGGACAAGAGCAAGTTAGATCCAATTCTCTTAATATAGCAAGGTTATATGGTTTGAGTGAAAAATTTATAACTAAGAGCAAGAATGACAAAGCAAATGAGTGAATATTATATTAATCAACTAGGAAAACAAGGACAGATTAGATCCACTTTAGGGAAGTGACTTGGAAAAAGAAAAACTAGATTAATGAAAATCAAACAATAATTAGCCTCGATACTCAAGATAACGAGAGGATTTTGTTGATTCCACAAACCACACAAACTACTTATGATCGCCCTATGTCTAACATTTCCTTTCATAGGGTTTCACTAATCAAATTTGTAATAAAACTACTTATCATGTTTAAACTAAATAAAGTAATAGTAATAAGGAAAGCAATATGATTAAGCATAATCAATATAAATTTAACAATCAAAAATAATGATAGGTTCAATAAGAATGCAATCAAAGCAATAACTATTCTATAAAGCAGGTTAAGAAGTAATACTTACAAACCAAGATTAATACTTCAAAAGGAATGAAATGATAAATCCAATATCGAACTTGAAATCCAAAGCATAAAGAGGTTGAAACTTTAAATGAAAAGATGAAAAGAAACACTGTAGAAACTAGGGTTTTTGAGAAAACTAAAAAAATTAGAGGGTTTAAATATTTAATAAACATAGCCCAAAATGCCCTTAATGACCCACAACGACGGTTTAGGTACAAAATTAGAATCACAGAAATCAAGTCCCAAACTTCCCTTAATGACACACAATGCCCTTGAAATGAAACGATGTAAGGTTCAGTCGAACCTCGATGAGTTGTAGAAATAGGTGTTGTATTTCGAATCCTATTTGAGCGAATTGTAGGAGAGTTCGGTCGAGGCTGAGGCCATTCACGAGCTACAGCAGCCATATTAGAAAATCAACTGGCAATGATTCGACCGAATGGGAGGGGCTTTTCGCCTTAATCAACAGTCATTCGCTGATTACAAAGATTATATTAGAATTTCACTAGTAGTTGTTCGACTTCAACTGAAGTGAAGAAGGTCATCCAACCATTCACTTTAGCTTCATAAATATTGCAACTTCGAGACACCAAGTGTGTCTGCGAACTTAACATGGCTTCTAGAAAGGCTCAATAAGCATGTTTACGCCTTAAATACACAAAAATCAATCTCGTTATCCTCAAAAGTACCTGGAATAACCGCGAAACAACCAAAAGACAAGAATAAGGTAAAATCACGTGTAATATAAATAAAATTACTGATAAACCCAAGACTTGGCACATAAAAGGAGTAAAAATTGTGTACAAAATTAAGCACATCCACACACTAGCAGATGCTTACAAAAAAATATTGTAGTACCATGAGTATAGACCAGCACTATCATTCCCAACAGTATACACACACTAGAAGTACACACCAGCAATACTACTCCTAACGGTACACAAATCAGCAGTTGACTCAGTCATACACCAGTACACTATTGCATACTTCAATACCATTACATAGACACATACATCAATGTACCAGTGCATACTGCACTACCATAGCATATACACATACATAAGTACCATTGCATACACACATACTACAGTACCATACGCATACTAGTAAACCATTGCATATTGCAATACTATCATATACATACACTAGTACACATATAGAAACTAACTCACAACCATATATCCATACACATACACCTGTACTATCTAACTCATACAACCTAAGCACAACTAACTCATACAACACTTCATACCAAAACTTATATATAACAGCTAACTCACAACTATAACACATCTAATAGCTAACTCATATAACACTTAATATCAGAACACATAGACCAATACCATTTAATCTAACTCCGGTGTCATTAAACTCATTCAACAACTAACTCATTCAGAAGAATCATCTAAATTACAACTAATAGTACCATCGCATACCCAAACACAATAGAACAACAAAAACAAGCTTTGAAAAAACTATCATTGTCATAATAAAATTCAAAGATCAATATCATGCTAAATATCATTATTCTCAACCTAAAAAACATCATAGTAATAATCAAAAACCTATGTAATATTGAAAAAAACCATCATAGTAATATCATGAAATGAAAATCTAAAAAGCTCTTTAAAACATGTCTTCTTCCTACACTTCATTCTATGCTTGTATTTGGCACTTGTGGATGTCATACATGCTCCTTGGTGGTGATCTAAACAAATAAAAGTTGAAGTTTCATAATTAGAACAAATACATAGAAGAAAACATAATATAAATTTAGTTATGAAGTTGAACATCCTCATGAATTTTAACCTGAGATATGGCTAATAAAATGCATTTACCTTATTTAATTTTTCCATAATAAATTTTCCAACATGTGTGCATTATCTTGTTTCTTGCACTTATACATTGCCTATATTTTTTTAAAAAAATATCGTTTAGAAATTAACTTTAAATAAATAGATTAAAACCATAACAAATAAGGTGACACATGATAATCATATACGATGCCAATTAGATGACAACGTGACATTTCTCTTTTATGTTTGTCTCCATGAATGAATTTTTGGTTCAAGGTTCTCCATCAGTATCTTATCAATAAATTTTTCCAACTCTTAATAGTTAAACTAATAGTAAAAAAAATCATTTATCAAATATATGAAAATGTAGTTTAACTTCATATGTATAAAATACTGTAACACTTACTTCAGCCTTTTTTAATTTCTTGATCTATCCAATTTCATGTGGTCCAGTATTAGCTTCCAAATGTTCAACATTTCTCTAAAATGAAGAACTTAGTAAAAAAAAATTGTATCAACTTTTTAATCTAAATATTATTAAAATTGGCATGTTCATGCCTCATGGCTTGGTTGTTGAACAGAATTTGAACGAATTCTAGTCACTTAAACATGATGTGAAGTAGTTATACCACTAAGAGACATAGGTACTAGTTGTTTAGAGACTACCAGAGTACGAGTACTATGAAGAATTGTAAGAAGTGCATGCTTAATCAGCATCCCTACATATCAATGATCTTAAAAGTATTGATAACTTTAAAAGAACTACGTAGAATTGAACTAAGTATACACCACCTAAATTGGGAACTTGAGCATGAGGTGGAGTAGTTGCACCACCAAGAGATATAGGTACTAGTTATTTACAAACTAATGGAGTACGAGTACCATGAGGACTTGTAGAAGGAGCATGCTCAAGCGGTGTCCCTATAGATCAATAATGTTAAAAGTATTGATAACTATAAGTGAACTATGTAGAAGTCAACTAAGTATACACCACCTGAACTAGAAACTTAAGCATGATGTGGAGTACTTGCACCACCAAGAGACATAGGTACTGATCATTTAGATACTGAAGAAGTATGGACTACCAGGAAGAGTTTTAAGAGTGGCATGTTTAATCGACATCCTCGTAGATCAATGATCTTAGAAGTATAGGTGAACTACCTAAATATAAACTTACTATACGATACCTGAATTGCAAACTAAGTTTGCATCCCCATTTGTTAAACGACACACCATTTTGCCTCATGCCTTCTAAGGAAACAGAATTCTGCAACTTAACAAATTTAGAATTTGAATATCATTTGCTTGCATGATAAATTAGTAACATAATAAAATATATTCTTACTAATTCATGTTGAGAAGCTTGTTTAGCAACTTGCACTGGCGTTAAGTTAAACAATCTCATTCTTCATTGTATGCATCGCTTGCATAAGTTCCATTATGTGTTGAGATTCATTTTGATATTGAATGTTGTGTAGGTCTACTTTAGCATACACTCTAGGGCCATATTCTATAACCCTTCCCTTGGTTAATTCTCTTATCAACTTCTTATAAGCGAAATGCTCAACATTTGTGGTTGATTCCTAGAAAACAACTTCTGAGTGGCCTGTAATTTGTTTTTAACAATATCCAATGTCAAGCCCCAATGTCACAAAAAACATAAAATATATTTATCATATACTTTTTTAAGTATTTATCAATTACAAATTATATATCAAAATATTTCAAGTACCACGAATTATTGGGTGAACGTGTATCTTTTTTAAATTTTTTATAAACTATTTAATATCCCCGTCTCACGATTATGCTACTTAACCTAAAACAAAAATTCCAAGAGTGAAAACAAAAATTATAGTTATACCATAATAATTACAAAGTATAATCAGTTTATAACTCATAAATTTATCGCGTGTAACTGCATATGTGATAGAGCCACAAGTATGAGCATGCAACTTCATTTCTTTAGTGCTTTTTCCAAGTTTAGATTATTTCTATCAACAAATGTATATATTTAAGCTCATTGTACAACAAATGTATAAATGTCTTTAGAAAAGGTACATCAAAATTGGTACCTTGAATTTATCTAAAACACAAGTCGAAAAATTCATCGAAAAATAGTTGGTGAAACAAAGTAAACCATGCATATTAGTTCAAAAAATGTAACTAACCTGAATGAAGGTGATGATTTTTTTTTTTTTTTTTTTAAATATTAATGAAATAAGCGCTAATCCTTATAATTTATTAGACATAAGGTTGAACCCCTAGAAAAAATACAAAAGAAAACAATTGAAAATGCATCCAGCCTTTTTCAGTGGTTGCAACAACTTGTTCAAGGGAACCATGATCTTACTTGTAGCATCGAAATAAAGCAGTTTTTTACTTATAATTTCCCTTTTGCTATTTTGACACTCCTTCTCTATCTGCAATACGTATTTAAGTCATGTGATTACACTAAAGATATGAATGAATTATTAACATGTTAATTAAAGGAGAAATAGATCTATCACTAAGACATCTTCATCATCATTTAATACCATCTGGAATAGACACAAGAGAAGGATTAAAGTGTAGTTCATGCTCACTGCCTTCAGCAATAATATGTTCATCATCATCATTAAAAACGTCTTCTTCATTGTCAAAGTTTTAAGCATTTTGAGGTGCTCCTACTTTATTTCGTAAAGTTTTCATGTACTCTTCATACGTACATCTAGGCCTAAACATGGCTAAATATGTGTAGGCTAAATAATATTTTAATAATGCAAACAATATATGACATAGTCATAATAAAGAAAGAAATCTTTGAAATATTATTTAAATAATATTACATTATAAAAAAAAGTCAAAGTCAAACACAATAAAGTTTTATATTAGCACAAATATAAACTCAAACCTTATTCTTTTATTACATGATTATTCACCAATGAAAGGTGTACACTAAGGGTATAACTCATAATCTTCGCTTACTAATCCTAACTTCTATAGTCTCTTGGTTTGACTCGAATTATATGCTCTCATCCCTTATCTTTTGCATCTTCAACATAAAAGACTTATTGCGCCTTAAATGATAAAATGAATGGATCATCTTATAAATGGAATCCTTCATGTATCTGGTGTGCAATTTTATAAGAGTAAAACCTCCTATATCCAACTTCAATCCTCTAGAGTTTACATATACCTAATCACAATGAAATAGTACCACCTTATTAAAAGAAAAATAATCCAGCTCAATTATAACATTTATCTTTCCATAATATGTCATGCCTTTTGCATCCACTATCACACTAAAAATTTGAGTTTTCTTTGATTTATCTCTCCTTTGAGTATGAAAACAATAACCATTGTTAATAAAGAAATTTATCCTCTTTACAATTGCATTCGGACTACGCCCTAAAGCCCTTATTATACTTATATCAAATGTGTGATCATCAAGCTTAGACACCTGGATTGTTCATTAATGACATATGGTTAGAAGAAAGCATACATTCCCTAGCCTAATATGTTAGCTTGGAAAACATATGGTTACCAAGTTATATAATGAGGCATGTGTTACACACCTATGACAATGACTAATGTTATTAACGTGGAGAAGTACATATCAATGAGCATGTTGAAGGCTTAGCCTTTCAGTCGACCAGCATTACTAAATAAATAAAGATCATCATCGATTAGAGTATCATCATTTCTCTTAGGTCGATTGAAGACAATTTCCACTCCATTAAAGTTTTTTGAACAAAATGTTATATATTCTTGAGCAATATATCCTTTTTCCATTGATCCCTTTGGCAATGCTTGATTACATATTTTGCCTTACAAAGATGACAAATACCTACATTAACCATATAAGCAAGTCAACTTGAATTTTTTTACAAAACTACTAAACATCAAATTATATTAACCATTAGAATAAATGCTAAACTTTTAATAGAATACATCCATCTTTACATAATTGGTCCTCCAACCTTTGGTTCTTCAATTAAAAGTACAATTAGATGAACCAGAATGGTAAAAGAAGCTCACCAGAAATACCTTCCCTATTTGACACAATCATCACCACATTATTTCCAATTTCATCCAACTTCTCCATTGACAACTTCCTTAAAAAACCATGATAAAATAGATTTAATATCTAGAATATCGATATCTTTTGTAGCCCTTAAGATAATATGAAGCAAATCTTGCATTAATATATGACAATCACGGGTTTTCATGCTGAACAACTTACGCTCCTTCAAATTAACACAATGAGAGATATTGCTTGCATACCCATCTATATCCTTGATATGCTTTAATATTCTTAAAACTTGCATTTTTTTCTTCAGATGACATTGTGTAAGAAGCATTAAGAAGTTGGAATTTACCATTAGGCAATGCAATGGAATGAAGCTTAGGCCTAATTTTCATAACTTCAAGGTCTTTGTGTGTCATGATTGTTTTTTGATTTTCCCTTTTGGTTCAAAAAAGTCTGTGCACCTATTTTAAGTCTATTTAATGCAGCTAGCCACACCGTAATTTATACTCTTGGGGTAGGGGCAAAGTTTTGCCAAATGAAGGAAGTTACATAGGGCAGTAAAATATGGCTACTAATGAATGAAGATTTTGATATAACTCTTAACGGAGAAAAGACCATTTGAGGACCATAACCATGAGTTGTGGTAAGCATGACGCCATTGTGATCGTTTGGAATGAATCATCACCAACAAATCACTTTCATCCCTTTTTCCCAAGAATATAAATTTCTCCTCCAGTAAAGGTCCTAAACCCATAATCCCTCTTACTAGTATCCCACGTCATTTATAAAACTTCTGTGTTGTTTTGAAGCCATGAAGAATCAAGGAATTGTTAGTTTTAGTGGATTAGAGCCACACCAAGTGTCCAACCAGAACTGGACAGTAGAGTCGCCACCAATTTTGATACTAATGCCATCTTCAATCCCTTTCTCATTCTTTCAAATTTCCTCATCCTGTTTCAACAAGAGCGCCCACACCTGATTTTTCCTCTTTGAAATTTTCTGTAGAAGCTCTCAAACCTTTCGTTTTATGAGAAAATCTTACAATATTTTTCCATAGTTAAAGAGTAAGGATGAGGTTTTTAAGTAGTATGTTACTAATTCCAAGGCTACCAAGTTCCATAGGGAGTTCACCATGGTCACAATTGACTGTGCAAATCTTTGTTTTTCTTCATTTACTCCCCAAAAGAATCTCCTTAGTATAGATATAATTCTATTTGCAACTGATTTAGGCGTCCTAAGCATAATCATGTAATAAATTGGAATGCTATTGGATACACTCTTAATAAGTGTTAGCCAACCTGCCTTTAAGAGGGATTTTGCCTTCTATTGTGTTAACCTTGACTTTATTTTCAGAATCATTGGCTCCTATGTTTTATATTTGCTCATGTTTGCACCCAATGGCAGTTTAAGGTACATTGTAGGACATTTACACAAGTTGCTCCCTATTTTCTTTTGCCAAAGCCTCTGCCCACCACCCTTTATCTTTCTTATTCCAAGTAATTATTCTTGAATTAGAATAGTTGAGCTTCAACCCTAGCAAGATGCTAAAGATATCTAGCATTTCAAAGTATTGATAACTACCTCCACCTTTTTTGGAACAAAGATTGTCGATGTTTTATGAGTACAATATAATATACTTCTAGTGGGATATATTCAGGGAAATTTCATTTAAATGTCACTATTGTAAATTGGTAATGGTAAATATAGTGGATTTAATGACGTTTATTAAACTCTATAGCAACATAATAAAAGAATCATACTATAGCTTTTCACGACATTAAATCTAGTGACATTTCTCGTAAACGCCACTATAAACTATAGTGACAATTAGATATTTCACTAAAGGTTCAATAAAGTGTTACTAAATCATTTTATATTGGAATGCAAAATAAAATCTAACAATTATTACATTAAAAGTATAAATTAGTCACTTTTTTTTCAATGTCACTAAATATATGCCACTAAAACTTAATTTTGTTGTAGTGTATTTGGACTTTGTCAACTCCAATGCATACAGGTTCAATCACATCCAGTTTAGCTACATTTTTAATCATGTTCACAATAGCCTTATTAACTGTAACACCCCGGCCCCTCAGACCGCCGGTGACTACCCATAGAGACTGTAGACTCATCCCACAGACCAACACAAGTCTTTTTAGCGCACTTTTGCCTCATTCACGCGCACCCAAGAAAACTTCCTAGGAGGTCACCAATCCTAAGATTGCTCCCTACCAAGTATGCTTAACTATAGAGTTCTTAGCAAATATGCTCCTTAGAAAAGAAGATGCACCTTGTTGATGTAAGTAATATATCAATCATTTTTCAAGCTAAATTCAGGATATTACACTAACAAGGATAAAAAAATATGGGGACTACGAATCACCTAGTCTAAGGCCTTTCTCCATTTTGATTAGTTGCAATGGTCATCCATTAACCAGAATAGATAAGGAGGGTGTTGTGATACCCTCATCATTTTTGAAAATTTGAAAAAAATAAAATTATTTAACAACTTTATTCCAAAAATAAGTTTCGTGAAAACTTTATTCTCAAAATAAGCGTCCATACATCCAAACCTAGGTTTGGTATAATGTCGCTGTTACTAACAGCGAATTAAAAAAAATAATAATAAAATAAAATTAGTAAAGTCGCTGTTAGTAACAGCAACTTAATGCGTTTTAAGTTTCCAGTTCTCCTTCTTCTTCGTCATTTCAGTTACTTCCTCATTCCAACCTACGAGATTAAGGAGTTGACCAGTTAACCTTAAAGTCTTTGTTACTAGCAGCGACTTAAAGCTTTACTAATTTTTTTTTATTACGCTGTTAGTAACAGCGACATTACACCAAGCCTAGGTTTGAATGTACGGACGCTTATTTTGGGAATAAAATTTTCACGAAACTTATCTTTTGAATAAAGTTGTTAAATAATCTTATTTTTTTCAAATTTTCTTCATTTTTTCCATTTAGAGCATCCTTACTCATGACCCAAAAAAAAGGTCATCTTACTATTTCACAATTTTTCTCTCTCCTAAAATTTTATCTTTCAACCTAATTTTATTAACAATGACCTCTTTTAAAAGGTTATCATTCTCTCTTTCTTACTTTTTTTCTACCCCACCATAATTTCTCTCCCTTAATTTATCTAACATTTATCTTTATTTTTTTATAATAATATTTTCATGTACAAAGTTAATATAATTTTTTATTTGATTAAAATAGATCTACTATTTTATAATTAAAAAAAATATTCTTTTAATAAAAATAATATTTTTTTAATAAATATAAATATAAATATAATTTTTAATAAATATTTTTTAATATTTAAGAAAAATTCGTTAATTTCAAATAAATATTACAATGCACATACATAAAATAAATACAAAAATTAAAAAACTAAAATTTTAAATGATACATTAATTGCGGTTCTCTCCAAACTTTTGCCAGATATTTTCAACCAAGTCATCTTTTAAGGATAAATGTGTTTGTCGATCTTCAACATCATCCTTATTTGCCAAGTATCGATTGATATCAACAATTCTATATGTGTAATACTCAAAGTCATCATTTAATCCACTTGTGCCTTCTGATTGACCTTTTGGGCGATCTCCCATGAACTCTCTACCATCAACATAGTGTGTATATGTATCTCTTTCATCTTCCACTATCATATTATGCATAATTATACAAGAAGTAATTATATCAGAGAGTCGTTCTTCATCCCAAGCAAGTGAGGGCTTTCTAATTATTGCAAATCGAGCTTGCAACACCCCAAATGCTCGCTCCACATCCTTTCTTGCTGCTTCTTGATGTTGGGCAAATAACCTTGCTTTTGCTGTTTGCGGTTCAGAATAGATTGAATAAAAGTATCCCATTTAGGATAAATGCCATCAGTGAGATAGTAAGCCATGCCGTATTGATTTCCATTCACCGTAAAATTGACAGGTGGTGCCCTTCCTTCAAACAAATCAACTAAAAGAGGTGATCGATATAGCACGTTGAGATCATTATATGAACCTGGCATCCTAAAAAAGGCATGCCATATCCATAGGTCATGATCGGCGACAGCTTCAAGAATTAATGTTGCAACACCAGCTCAGCCTTGATATTGCCCTTTCCATGCTGCTGGGCAATTCTTCCACTCCCAATGCATGCAATCAACACTACCAATCATGCCAGGGAATCCTCGTTCTTCACTAAAGGCTAATAATCTCGTCAAATCTTGTGGTGTTGGTTTTCTCAAATAATGTTGCCCAAATTGGTTGATTATTCCCTTTGTGAAATGAGTGAGTGCTTTTCGTGTTGTGCTTTCGCTAATTTGGAGGTACTCATCAACTTGATCAGTAGCCACCCCGTATGCTAGCATACGAAGAGCTGCAGTACACTTTTGTAAAGCACTTAGACCTTTTCTACCAGTTGCATCAATGTTGGTAGTGAACCATGGATCGTTGTTGGAGACAGCTTCCATTATCCGTAAAAATACATGTTTCCTCATCCTAAACCTACATCGAAACAATCGAGAAGAATATGTAGGATTTTCAGCAAAATAATCATTAAATAGTTGGGAATGACCTTTTGAATGGTCTCTTTGAATTCGACATTTTTTTTTTGTTCTCACCCTTGGTTGCAGTGTTGAAACAATGGGAGGAATTGCGTATTGAAAGGCATAATCAACCATATTATGTATTAGTTCATTTTCTTCATTAGAAGATGAAGAACTTGAAGTGGATGAGGCAAAATTGAACTTAGAAAAGGTCATTTTGAAGTTATACATCCAATTGAGCTAGTGTAACGGCCCGGTTTAAGTGACCCGGAAAATCATATGAAAACATGATCCCGGTTCACAAACGGACACAAATGAATTTTTTTTTTTCACTCGGATCGTCAACGTTCCAACGGTAAAGGAATATGGTCAACGCAAGAAACAACGCCAAAAAAAGAAAACAAGTCAGCGGAAGTCTTTACATACAACTCGAGAGCCTACCGGCCTCTAGACTAGCTAAAAAGTTGTACGAAATAAAAAGAAAAACGTCATAAACTTTCGTTACATAAACTGAGTTATTTCGACTCATAAACTTATTACAAAATATATCTTAGTCTTGATGGTTACGGGTTCTAAGCTGAGTCCTCACTCCAGCCCCCACCTGCAATCAACCTACTGCACGTCGTATGACAACACGTAGCAGGTTCCAAAGAACAACCAATACACGTCAGAGACTTCATACATATGTCAAACAGGTTGAATACAAGCATTATGTTTATCCTAGCATGCAAAGGCTCTAATATATATTCATTATTCAATATTTACAATCTTGTAACGTTGCCCGTCCTGTTCGGGTCGTTCAAGTATAAACCATTTATTTTTTTTTTTTAGATAATTCCAACTTGTAACGTTGCCCGTCCTGTTCGGGTCGTTCAAGTATAAAATCAAATATTTTTGGTGGAATATACTTGGGAGAGCTAATCCCAAGGCAACCACCGACCTAAGACGTTGCCCGTCCTGTTCGGGTCGCCAAAGGCTAAAGTATGCATACCCCCATGGTAACCGTAATGATCCAAAACTGCCATGGGAACAATAATTATAATATTCCAAACCAATCGTTAACCCCCTTTGGGTAACATAACCAAGCGTCAACCCCTTTGGGCGACAAACACATAAATTCTCAATTTTCACTTAATTATTTCATATTATTTGAGGTGTCTAATCCTTATGTGATTTACAATGCCTCGATTAGAAATGAAACAACATTACTTGCACAACCATATAAACAGTATGGTCTAAGCGTGTACCTTAAACGCTGCAAACACACGTTGCTCAAGCATAATAGGAATTTCGCATAACGATCATATATTAGATCGTGTTTACACATTTAATCCACTCCATACCATTAAGATATCACTAAGACTTGATAATTTTAAATGTTTTCATCCAATTTCCAATGATTCCAAAAATTAATTTCTGACCAGAAACTTTATTGGCCATTTCAGACAGTTTAGAAAATTCAAATGAAAAATCCGACTTCGCCGTTGCGTTCGGAATGCGTCAATTACCTTGGGTACCAAATTTCATAATTTCTAACATCCCTTTACTATTTTCAATTATTTTATTTAACTAGTTTTTTTATAAAAAAAAAACACATCGGATACATAAACCAACAACGGAAACGACTAACGTTTTCCGAATCGGCACCAATACCGAGACAGCAGCTGCTGTCCGGAACTCTCACTACATTATTATTGTTGCTATTATTATTTTATATATATTCATACACAAAAAACCCATCATCAAAGCATAAGAGTCATCAAAATAAAAAGAATAGGCCCATTCATAAGATCTTTAAGAGACTTAAAATTCCATAAATTATAATAATTAAATAAATACTTAATTCTCTTAACAAATTAAAATTTTGTAGAGAATCATAAAACAAAAATCATCCTTCTTGATTCAAGACATATATATATAAATACACAATCCCTCAAGCAAATCCAATTTTGCTAAAGGATTTATAACTTCATAGAGGACTACACTACTTGATCCATACCATTTAAATTCCTTTAGTTAGTTAGAGAAATGTAAATCATAAAAGAAATTTATTTAAATATCAATATTAACTTAATTCTTTTAACAAATTAAACTTTGCTAAAGAATATAAATCAGAAACATAACTCAATCCTTTTAACAAAATTGAAGTTTATTAAAGGATTAGTAGAGAAAATCATATATAAAAGAAAATATATTCAATCTTCCTAAAAGTCATAGAATATCATCATACATAAAATATATTTCACCTTAGAAATCTTATGAATAAAATTTATAAATAACAATTCAACTAAACTTACCCCTTGAACAAAAGATTGAATTGAACAACAAAGGTTTTTTTTTTCTTCTTGAGAATGTCGAAACAAATGGGACAAAGGAGAAAATTTTTTTTCAGAAATTTTGTGGCTGCTGGGAAAAAAAAATGGAGTGATTATGTGAGACTTAAGAATTAATAATGGGCAAATTAAAACAAAACATAATTGTGCTATAAATCCCACTTATGAGAGGAGTTACAAAACTCCTCCCATTCCTTACACTCCACCGGTTGCCCCTTCCATTCCCTCCTTAATATTTTTTTTCAATTTAATTAATTAATTGATTAATTATTATATTATTGTCACAACAGAAAAGAAACGTCACGCGATAAAACTCGTTACCGTTAAAATTAAACCTACTTTATTACTTATAATTAACTATATAAAGTAGCATAATTTAATATTACTTATTTATTTTATTTTGTTATACTTTATTTCATTATATTTTACTTATTTCTAGACCCGATAAATTACGGGGTGTTACAGACTACCCCCCTTAAAAGAAGTTACGTCCTCGTAACTTGTATGGCAACGGAAAACATAGAACACACATGTTATCATAACTCAACATCATAACTCAACATTTGCAAAACAAAACTACCAATCAAAGATTTAACACTCCTCGCGCGAAATTCTTATTGCCCTATACCCCCCTTAAGAAGTTACGTCCCCGTAACGCTACTAACTTGGAAAAGGTGAGGGTACTTTTCCCGCATGGAGTCTTCAGTTTCCCATGTGGCCGTTTCGCGCTCGTGATTTGACCACAGGACCTTTACCATAGGTATATCCTTCCGTCGAGTACTACGGACCTTCTTGTCCAAGATTTGAACCGGTTGCTCAGGGTAAGACAAGGATGCATCCAATTCTAAGGGTTCAGGATCTAATACATGAGTGGCTGCGGCATGATACCGCTTTAACTGAGACACATGGAATACATCATGTACCTTCTCTAAAGAGTTTGGAAGGGCTAACCGATAAGCCACTTTACCCACGCATTCCAAAATTTGGTATGGTCCTATAAATCGAGGGCTCAACTTTCAATGAGCACCAAAACGTACTACTCCGCGCATGGGTGACACGCGAAGTAATACCTGTTCTCCCACGGTGAACTCTTCTGGCCGTCGCTTCAAATCAGCGTAAGACTTTTGGCGATCCTGTGCCGCTTTCAAATAATCCCTTATAATTTTTACCTTCTCAGTAATCTGAAACAACAATTCAGGTCCCAAGGTTACCGCTTCGGTGAAATCGTCCCAATAAACCGGGCTATGACAACGACGTCCATACAAAGCCTCGAATGGAGCCATTTGTATAGATGCCTGATAACTGTTGTTGTAAGACCCTTGCCACTCCATGGCAATAGCGCGCAACATATCTTCCAATATCTAATTTGTTCGTTCTGTCTGTCCATCCGTCTGCGGATGAAACGACGTACTATAAAGCAACGTAGTACCCATTGCCTGTTGCAAGGTTTGCCAAAACTGTGACAGATACCGTGTGTCTCTATCGGACACAATAGTACGAGGCACACCGTGGAATCGCACGACATACTTAATGTAAGCTCGAGCCAATTGTTCCATTTCCCAACGACAGTTCATAGGGATGAAACGTGCTGATTTAGTCAAACGATCAACTATAACCCATAACGCATCATTACCTGCTTTCGTTCGAGGTAAACCCACAACGAAATCCATAGAGATATCATCCCACTTCCATACCGGTATCTCTAACAGTTGTAATAACCCTCCTGGCCTCTTATGCTCACTTTTAACCTTCTGACAGATCAGGCAGCGTGAGACATATTCTGCAATATCCTTCTTCATCCCAGACCAACAAAACATTAACTTAAGATCTTGGTACATCTTGTCACCACCCGGATGGACTGAAAATTTTGTAAAATGCGCTTCATCCAGGATACGTTCCTTCAAAGATTCCTCCCCCGTCGGTAAACACCAACGACCTTTGAACCTCAAGCTTCCATCTTCATGGACAAGGAATCCCTCTGCTGTTCCTACCCGTGCCTGCTCCTTTAACTTCAAAAGTTTCGGGTCTTTACCCTGGGAATTCAAAATTTCTTCAAAGAACGAAGGTCGAATAGCCAAGGCATTCAGACATCCCTGTAGTTCACCTTTACGTACCACTTCCAAGTTCAGTCTAGCAAAATCTCGAAGCAACTCTTCAACTCCGTCCAAGGCAGACAGCGAGTGATTAGACTTCCTACTCAAAGCATCGGCCACCAAGTTCGCTCGTCCCTCATGATATATGAACTCCAGGTCATAATCTGTCATCAACTCTAACCACCGACGTTGTCGCATGTTTAAGTCAGGTTGTGTATAGAGATATTTCAGACTCTGATGATCAGTGTAGATCCTACACTTAACGCCATACAAGTAATGCCGCCATATCTTGAGAGCGAATACTATAGCGGCTAACTCCAGATCATGGGTCGGATAATTAACTTCATGTACTTTCAGTTGTTATGATGCGTAAGCAATCACCTTACGGTCCTGCATCAGAACACAACCCAACCCTTTCTTCGATGCATCACCGTATACAGTGTATTCCAACTTAGGGTCAGGTAGAGTAAGAACAGGGGCCATAGTTAACTTTTCCTTCAAAGTCATGAAGGCCTGTTCGCATTCATCAGTCCATTCGAACTTCTTCTCTTTCTTCATTAACGAAGTCATGGGCCGAGCAATACGCGAGAAATCCTTAACAAAACGACGGTAATACCCGGCCAAGCCTAAGAAACTTCGTACCTCGGTGACGTTCTTGGGTGACGACCAACTTCGAATTGCCTCCACCTTCACCGGATCCACCAAAATAACTTCCTTAGAAACAAAATGACCCAAAAATGATACCTTTTCCAACCAGAATTCACACTTTGACAATTTTGCGTACAACTTGTTTTCTCGCAGGGTTTGCAGGACAAATCGTAGATGTTTTTGATGTTCATCTCAGTCCTTCGAATAGACCAATATGACATCAATAAAGATAACGACGAATTTATCCAGGTACGCACTAAACACTTGGTTCATTAAGCACATGAATGCAGCTGGAGCATTTGTCAACCCAAACGGCATCACGGTGAACTCATAATGTCCATAACGTGTTCTGAAAGCGGTTTTATGTATATCCCCTTCAGCTATTCTTAGCTGATGATAACCCGATCTTAAGTCAATCTTTGAAAAGATCCCGACTCCTCTCAATTGATCAAATAAGTCATCTATCCGGGGCAACGAGTATTTATTCTTAACTGTTACCTTGTTTAACTCTCTGTAGTCAATGCATAACCTCAAACTACCATCTTTTTTTCTCACAAACAGAACTGGAGCGCCCCAAGGTGAAACACTAGGTCGAATATAACCCTTATCCAGCAATTCTTCAAGCTGGGACTTTAATTCCTCCATCTCCTTCGGAGCCATACGATAAGGGGCCTTAGAAATAGGTCTAGTCCCCGGTACCAAGTCAAGCGTGAAGTCAATTTCCCGTTGAGGTGGCATTCCGGGAATCTCGTCAGGAAAATCATCCAAAAATTCATTCACTACTGCAATATCCTTAGGTTCCACCTCTTTCTTTCCCCCCTGGCTGATATGACATAAGTACAAAGGGTGTCCTTGCCTCACAAGCCTTTGCAACTCTAAGGTCAACACCAAATTCGTCCTGGGCCCCTTGGGAAACTTCCTATATCTAACGCTTTCCCCTCATGGTCCTTCCAACAAAACTCTCTGCTCTCTGCATTCAATAGTGGCCTTATACCTTCCTAGCCAATCCATCCCCAAAATTACCTTTAAACCTTCCATGTCTAACACATACAAGTCACTAGGAAAGACAACTTTTCCTATCCTTAAGGGTACATCCATATACAGTTTTTCACAACTGTACAATTGTCTCGATGGAACAGCCACCGTATAAGAAACTTTTTCAAAGGTTACCAAATTCAATTCGTTTACTTTACTCTTTGCAAGAAATGAACATGTAGCTCCCGAATCAAATAATACATTCACAGCTATAGAATGAATGGCGAACGTACCTGTAACCACATCCGTTGCCTGGTCAGCTTCTCCTGCACTGACCGCAGATACCCTTCCACTCGCCGGCTGTACATTATTTCCTCCCACTTGATTTCCCCGCGATGCATTTCTGACCCTTCAACCCGGTTTCCATCTACCCGGCCTTGTCCCCCATAAAAAGGTCGCTGGAACCTCTGACCAGCATTACCACGATTTCCATTCCCGTACTGATGGCTGGCTTGACTACCGGCGTTGTTTAAATTATGTTGCCGGTGTTGTCCACTCGGATGTTGACTTCTACTCCCTTTCTTTATGTAGAATTCAAACTCTCTATGTCCCCTTTTGTGGCAAAAGTTACACTCGATCAAATTCCCGTCACAATCTGTAGAAATACTAATGGATGATCGAATGCAACAAGAGGGGGGGGTGAATTGTTGTGTAGTAGGTTTAAGATTTTTGCCTCTAATTTTTTGCGGAATTATATTAAGTAAAGGACAAAAACTTAAACTTAAAAACGAAAAGAAAAATAATAAAGGAGACAAGGATTTTTACGTGGAAACCTTCTTGGCCTAATAAGAAGGAAAAACCACGACCCCCCGGGATTTCAAAATTCTCACTATGTTAAGGCAATTAGTTACAATTACACAAAACAATGTTTGCTTCACTTGAAGCTTCTCAATTCTCTAAATGCTTTACTCAAAGCTTCTCTACTTAGGCCTACTTCTCTTCTCTTCTCTTCTCTCCTTCTCTTTCTCTTCTCACGTTTCTATTCTCTATTCCCTTAGACTTCCCATAAGTCTAATTACAACAAAACACTCAAATACCCTTTACAAGGCCATTTCTCTTCTCTATTCCCTTAGACTTCCCATAAGTCTAATTACAATAAATCACATCAAATACCCTTTACAAGGCCATTTCTCAAGAGGATAAGAATTAAAATAATTACTTAAGAAAAATATAATAAATTAATTGGCATTGGAAAACTGAAAATATTTTTCTTAAGATGATCTCCCTTTAATGGACACTCTTGAATCCTAAAAGGATTGATTTTTGATTCGAGCAAAGTCCCTTCTATTTATAGAGGGAACAGCCAGCAGTTACCATAAGCATAACGTCCACTATCTCACACATACCTCCACTACCCCCACGTTCTCAAAACAAAAGGTGGTGGAATTAAGAAAGTGTCCGGCTGTTATTTGCTCAAGGAAAAATCAGTTTCCTTAATGCTAAAAATAGCATAGGAGTTTAAAACATAAGATCCTAAAAAATAGGAGATCTAAATCTAATCAAGAAAAAGTCTTAGGCTATTTTTAGAAAACCTAAAAATAGATTTGCCAATTAACTTACTAATTAATTTAAGCAATTAAATTAATTCTAAACCATTACATCAACTTAAAAACAGAAAATAATTAATTCGCAATTTTTCAGTCGATGCTATTCTTCAGACCTGCTACGTAGGAACAGTGTACTGTCTCCAGCTTCAACATTCGTCAGAACTTTAACTCTAGGAACAGCAGACTGTTTTCCAGAGCAATTTCCCAACTTCTTGGATATTTGAGACATGTACTTCTTCCACGAATCAAGTCATAGGCTTCATCAACGATTCACATTAAATCGGATATATACCTACAAAACAATCTCTAAAAATATCTTTGTTTATTTACAAGTGAAGTCATCATCAAAACCTTAAGAGGCCAACAAATTCCCCCTTTTTGATGATGGCAAACTTTATAAACAAACTTAAGTAAAAATAGAGTAAATCAAAATTCATAGAGCATACTAGAGATTAAAGTAACTCTAAATAACTTAGCAAATCAACTTGTTAGAATATAATTTACCAAGCATTCATAAACAAACAGTTTACTCTAAAATATCAAATATTTTTCAAAAGTTTTCAAAATTAATTAACTTAAAACTTAAATGAAATAAACTAAGTTAAACTAAAATAAAGACTAACATAACAAAAATAAATAAAAACTAACATAATAATAAAAATAAATAAAAACTAACATAATAAAACTATAATAAACCTAATAATAATAAACATAACTTATTAAGTATTTTCACAGAATCAAATATTCATGAGGACTTCATGAGAACTTCAACAAACTTAGCAACACAGATGATCACTAAACTAGCATAAACACAACAGCACACATATCATTCATAAGAATCAATATAAATCAACAAGATATGTAACTGTGTATTCACTGCTCCTGTTAAGTTTGTGCATAATCTTCCCCCTTTTGACATCAATCAAAAAGAATTGGGAGTTATCAAATCTCAGCACAAACCATATAGATTTGTTAGTGATGAAAACAACAAACAACAATAATAAAAGCAAGTGCTATGAACAATGATTAAACCTGCATAGAGTCAATTTGTCACAGACCATGAAAATAAAAACAAAGAAAAATAGCAATTGTTCAAAGTTTCAACAACCATGTACCTCAGATGGTACAAGGCAAAAAGAAAAATTGTTTGTTAAGTAATACAGCCAACAAATCATTAAATTTTTGAGCAGAGGGATCAAGGGTCAGTCTCTTCTTCATCAATGAATTCAGTCTGCACCTCCACTGTGTCCAGCTTGGCACCAAGGCGTTGTTCCATTTGGTTTAGCTGATCCACAATAGAAGCAAGCGAGACACGAGTTTCATCCTGAAATGCAATGAATTGAGACTGTAGATCAAGGAGCTTGGAGAGAATGGAGTCAGAAGATGCTGTAGGAGTAGGGTCAGCACAACCAACACCAGGAGAGGATGGAAATGGTGGTGGTGTGAAGTGAATGGGTGATGGAGGTGGTGATAAGGTTTGAGTTGGTGGTGAAGTGGTTGGCTTGGGAGAGGGAGGTTCATATGATGTAGGCTCAGGAATGGTTTCTGAAGTAACATCATCAACCTTTACTGCCTTACCTTTTGAAGCAAGCCTCCTACTCTTCCTCTGAGTGACTTTACCCTTCCTCAGTTTTGCAATTACGATCTCCTCATCACTAGAATCTCCTAAGGCTCCCTCCTGTTCTGCTTCCCCCTCAATTTTTGTCTCCTCTTCCTGTCCCCCTTATTTTCTGTTTCATTGGGAACATGCCCTTGTTTTTCTTCTTCTTTTTCTTCTTCTTCCTTTTCTTTTTCTTTCTGTTTTTCAATTCCTTTTTCTTTCTTTATTTTTACTTCTTTTTCAATCTCTTCTTCTACCACTTCTTCTTCTTCTACTTCCTCATCATCAGAACCAACAAAAACTACTTCTTCTAATTCGTTTATTAATACCCCCTCATCAGTTACTTTCAAATGCAAATTTTTCAAACAACGTGCACCAATCTTCATATTTGGTCCCATTGGGAACTCAAGCCCATCCAATGGAACCTCAAATTTTCGAAAAATCCAAGTTAACAGCCCCCCATACCCCACAACATTCTTTTTCTCTATACAGTCGGATAAATGTGATATCATTAAAGATGGAAAATTGATTTTGATTTGATTGTCCATGCAGTAAATCAGAGTTGCATCACGCAGACTTACCTCACTCCTCTTGGAGTTTCGGGGCAAGATGAATCTTCGTGCTACATTATAAAGTAATTTATGCAATGGGGACAACACATTGTGACTGATTTTACCCCTTTTCTGTTCAACCCCTAAAAACTTAAAGATTGTTTTTTCATTTATCCCAGAGAAAACTATCTTAGCACCAACACTGTATGTATCAAACCCTACATTCGAAATTTTAAACCATTTTGCCAACAAAGCGCTGTTAAACTCTATTTTAATGTTCCTAACCACACTGGAACACATACCACAGTCATTTGAAAAGTTTGAAATAAACTCTCTCATGATGTTTGGGAAGATGGAATTACAACTATATTCAGTCATTAAAACCTCCCATTCTTGAAATTTCAAAATGTTATGAAGTTGTGGAAAGTAAGTAGAGTCATACCAGTATTTGTCGACCCCAAATCCAACAGACATCTCCTTAGCAACCTCCTCGGCACAGTTAGGGTCAACTTGCTTCAAACGTTTTGCAGTTTGGGATGATGATTCACTTTTTGGTGTGAATGATTTGCGTTTTGGTCGAATGTTGTCAGAGGTTTCTTGTGGTGGTGATGGTAATGGTGCATCTTTTAGCAATGGGGATGGATGAACAATGTTTAAGGGTGTAGGCTGGATGGTTTGGTGGGATGTGGGTGCTTTCTTTCCTGATCTTGATTTTGGAGTTTTCATTTTTGCGTTTTGAAGGTTTGAGGAAGAAGGAGGACGGTTTCTTGTGACTGTTTGTGAGGAAGGAGAAGGATGACGGTTTGAGTGATTGTGATGTAGTAAGGGCTTTTTAAAGAGAGTTGACGGTTACCAAACGTCCCATCTCATCAAAGCCTTTTCATCAATGCATTAGATATGGAAGGATTGTGTGTTTTTTAAAAAATTTCCCATTATTTTTAATTTTAAGTTGACTGTACAAATTTCCAAACAATGTGATGATATAATATAAAAAGATGTGAAATCAAAATAAAATAAAATAATTTTTCAAGAACAAAATGAATTATGATATTATGAAATATTATGGAGAAAATAATGAACATATTGCTTTGGTCTGTTCGAATTAACAACATGCAAACGTAAGAACATTCATAGTACAAACTTTATTATGTGTTTACCTGATCCATGCAATAATTGATTTTCAATCAAGATTTTGAGATTGATTCCTGACCTCTTCATTTTCATGATGCTTCAATGGGAAATATATGCAACTAACTTTAGTGGAGCTTGATCATACCAAGTTCCAATCTCATCTTTTCATATTGTTCCCTAGGAAGTGGTTTGGTCAGAATATCAGCAACTTGTTCATTTGTGTTAACATGCTTCAATACAATATTTTTGTGTTCTACGTTATCCTTTAGAAAATGATGTCTAATGTGTATATGTTTAGCACGTGAATGATGCACTGGATCTTTAGATATACATATGGCACTAGTATTATCACAATAAATAGGAATGCATTCAACTTTAATACCAAAATCTCTAAGTTGCTGTTTTATCCAAAGCATTTGGGAACAGCAGGCTGCTGCTGCTACGTATTCAGCTTCTGCAGTGGATAATGCAACTGTGTTTTGTTTCTTGGAACTCCATGAAACTAAACATGAGCCAAGATATTGTACCATACCTGATGTACTTTTTCTATTAACAAGATCACCTGCATAATCCGCATCACTAAAACCTTTTAAATCATAAACATCACTTTTAGGATAAAATAGGGACAAGTCGTCTGTTCCCTTCAAATATCTCAAAATTCTCTTTACTGCCGTGAGATGTGATTCTTTAGGACTTGATTGAAATCTAGCACATAAACCAACACTAAAAGAAATATCAGGTCTACTTGCAGTTAGATACAATAAAGAACCTATCATGCCTCTATACATGGTTTGATCTACGTTAGTTCCATTTAGGTCTTCATCTAGTCTAACATTGGTAGCCATAGGTGCGTGGTTGGTTTTAGCATTGTTTAGTCCATATTTCTTAAGAAGTTCTTTGATGTACTTTTGTTGATGAATAAAAATACCATTTTCAGTTTGTTTAATTTGCAAACCAAGAAAGAAATTTAATTCTCCCATCATGCTCATTTCAAATTCTGTACCCATAAGGTTAGCAAATTCTTTACATAACAAGTCATTAGTAGCACCAAAAATAATATCATCAACATAAATTTGAACAACCAAGATATTAGAACCTTTATTCTTAAAGAACAAGGTTTTGTCGATTTTTCCTCTTACAAAGTTATTTTGAATCAAAAAACTTTGAAAGTCTTTCGTACCATTGTCTAGGAGCTTGCTTCAAGCCATATAGGGCTTTGTCAAGCTTGTAGACATGATTAGGACAAAAGGTATTTTCAAAACCTGGGGGTTGTTCCACAAAAACTTCTTCATCAAGATAACCATTCAAAAAAGCACATTTCACATCCATTTGATATAACTTAAAGTTCATAAATGCAGCAAAAGAAATTAAAATTCGGATAGCCTCTAACCTTGCTACTGGAGCAAAAGTCTCAGTGTAATCAATACCTTCTTGTTGATTATAACCTTTAACCACGAGTCTAGCTTTATTTCTAACAATTATTCCATGCTCATCAAGCTTGTTCCGAAATACCCATTTCAAACCAATAACTTTCTTGTTTTTCGGTTTGGGTTCCAAGTGCCACACTTTATTTCTTTCAAACTCATTTAATTCATCTTGCATGGCAACTATCCAATCGGAATCCTTCAAAGCTTCCTCGTGATTTTTAGGTTCAAGTGATGATAGGAACGCAAAGTGTGCACAAAAGTTTCTCAATTGAGATCTAGTTTGTGTTCCCTTATTTATATCACTTACAATTGAATCAAGAGGATGATATCTTTGATACTTCCAAGGTTTAGGCACAAATTCTCTTGAAGGAACAGTAGCATGTTCTTGTTCAGCAACTTGATTGACATTCTGTTCAGCTACTGGATCATTTTGCTCATCTGTGGGAACAGCTGGATTGGGAACAGTCTGCTGGTCCTGTTGTGCTGGCAGTTCCTGGTATTGATCAGTTTCTTCTGCCTCTTCTTGTATCGACTGTTCACTTGCTGTTCCATGATCTTGCACTTTAATTCCTTCATCATCATCTTCCAAGTTTGCAAGACCTATTTTAATATTACTTGTTTCCTGTTCACTTGTTGAAAAGTTAGTTTCATCAAAGATTATGTGAACAGACTCCTCTACACACATTGTTCTCTGTAAGCTTTGCTTTGTGATGAATAACCTAGAAATACTGCCTCATCACTTCTTTCATCAAATTTACCTATGTTTCGTTTTCCATTCACATGAACAAAACATTTGCATCCAAATATACGAAAATAGGAAATATTTGGTTTAACACCTTTGAGCAATTCATAGGGTGTCTTTGAAGTGATTGGTCTAATTAGTACACGATTCAATGTATAGCATGCAGTATTAACGGCTTCTGCCCAAAAATTCGTAGGTAGACCACTAGCAATCAACATGGTCCTTGCCATTTCTTCTAAAGTCCTATTTTTCCTTTCTACCACACCATTTTGTTGTGGTGTTCTAGGTGCGGAAAAATTGTGATTTATGCCATGTTCATTGCAATAATTCATGAAGTTTGAATTTTCAAATTCTTTTCCATGATCAAACCTAATGTGAACAATTTGATTATTGGTAGATTTTTGTGTTTTATTAGCAAAGGAAACAAACTCATCAAAAGCTTCATCTTTGCTTGCCAAAAATAAGGTCCACGTGAATCTACTATAATCATCAACAACAACAAACACATACTTTTTGCCACTACGGCTTTGTGTTCTCATTGGTCCACATAAATCCATATGAATTAATTCTAATGGTCTAGTGGTAGTCACAACGTTCTTTGATTTAAAGGATGACCGCACTTGTTTCCCTTTAGCACAAGGATCACAAACTTCATTTTTAAGAAATTTTATTGCAGGTAATCCTCTTACTAGGTCTTTTGATCTTAAAGTGTTAATCAATGAATAACTAGCATGACTTAGACGCTTGTGCCAAAGAAGTGGGTCTTCTTCAATAACACTTAAACACGTTAGACTGTTTCTGGGAACAGTGTCCAGGTCCACCACATAGGTGTTCCCTTTTCTGATTCCCTCCAGCACAGGGTCTCCTGTACTGTTCCTAGAAATTATGCATTTTTCAGAAGTAAACTTAACAGAGTTACCTTTGTCGCAAAATTGAGAAATACTTAACAAATTGTGTTTTAAATTCTCGACTAAAAATACATTATCAATGGCATGGGAACTAGACCTTCCAACCTTTCCTTTGGCGATTATCTCACCCTTCATGTTGTCACCGAAGGTTACTGTTCCCCCATCATAGGCTTCAAGTGAGAGAAATTTAGATTTATCACCCGTCATATGCTTGGAACACCCACTGTCGAGATACCATGAGTTGTTCCCCCTCACTTGAACCTGCAAAGCAAATTAATGGTTAGGTGCAGGAACCCATTCATCCTTGGGTTCCTTGTCGACAATACTTGAATCACATTTCTTAATCCATATTCGTTCGACATAATTTTTATTTGCTTTGACATGATGTTCCCTCTTTATACATTGATGTTTTAGGTGTCCACTTTTACCACAGAAGGAACATATTTTGCTACTAGGGAGATCTACATAGAACTTTTTCTTTTTATCATTCCTCATATAGCCTAGACCTTCTTTACTTTTGGTTTTAGCATTTAGAATCCATTTGGGAATTTCATTGACTTTCCCTTTTTCTCTTAAGTTTATTTTATTTTTCAAATATTCATTTTCAATTTCATAGGATTCTAATTTTGATTTCAACTTTTGAAATTCAGTGCTAACCATGTGAGTAGATATGTTGTTTGCATATTTACTTAATCCTAACAATCTATTTTGATTCATTTCAATATTAAGAAAGATAAATTCCTGTTTCAATTTCTCAATTGTCTCTTTTAAAACAACATTCTGATCTAGCAAATTAAAAAATCTGTTTTGTACATCTACTCTAAATGAATTTAGATAGGATATATGATCCTTGTTTGAGTTGAGGTCTTTCTCGATTTGGAGACACTTGGTATTCTGTTTTTCTAATTTTTCATGTGTCTCCAAGAGCAACTTAATCAATTTATTCTTACTGAGTTTAGACAATTGTTTAGGGAGTGAGATAGAAGACATTACCTCTTCCATGCGCTCGTTCATCTTCAACATCTTTCCAGGGAACAGGATACTGCTCTCAGGGTTTCCTGATTAAATGAGGAACAGGGCTCTGATACCAATTGTAGAAATACTAATGGATGATCGAATGCAACAAGAGGGGGGGTGAATTGTTGTGTAGTAGGTTTAAGATTTTTGCCTCTAATTTTTTGCGGAATTATATTAAGTAAAGGACAAAAACTTAAACTTAAAAACGAAAAGAAAAATAATAAAGGAGACAAGGATTTTTACGTGGAAACCTTCTTGGCCTAATAAGAAGGAAAAACCACGACCCCCCGGGATTTCAAAATTCTCACTATGTTAAGGCAATTAGTTACAATTACACAAAACAATGTTTGCTTCACTTGAAGCTTCTCAATTCTCTAAATGCTTTACTCAAAGCTTCTCTACTTAGGCCTACTTCTCTTCTCTTCTCTTCTCTCCTTCTCTTTCTCTTCTCACGTTTCTATTCTCTATTCCCTTAGACTTCCCATAAGTCTAATTACAACAAAACACTCAAATACCCTTTACAAGGCCATTTCTCTTCTCTATTCCCTTAGACTTCCCATAAGTCTAATTACAATAAATCACATCAAATACCCTTTACAAGGCCATTTCTCAAGAGGATAAGAATTAAAATAATTACTTAAGAAAAATATAATAAATTAATTGGCATTGGAAAACTGAAAATATTTTTCTTAAGATGATCTCCCTTTAATGGACACTCTTGAATCCTAAAAGGATTGATTTTTGATTCGAGCAAAGTCCCTTCTATTTATAGAGGGAACAGCCAGCAGTTACCATAAGCATAACGTCCACTATCTCACACATACCTCCACTACCCCCACGTTCTCAAAACAAAAGGTGGTGGAATTAAGAAAGTGTCCGGCTGTTATTTGCTCAAGGAAAAATCAGTTTCCTTAATGCTAAAAATAGCATAGGAGTTTAAAACATAAGATCCTAAAAAATAGGAGATCTAAATCTAATCAAGAAAAAGTCTTAGGCTATTTTTAGAAAACCTAAAAATAGATTTGCCAATTAACTTACTAATTAATTTAAGCAATTAAATTAATTCTAAACCATTACATCAACTTAAAAACAGAAAATAATTAATTCGCAATTTTTCAGTCGATGCTATTCTTCAGACCTGCTACGTAGGAACAGTGTACTGTCTCCAGCTTCAACATTCGTCAGAACTTTAACTCTAGGAACAGCAGACTGTTTTCCAGAGCAATTTCCCAACTTCTTGGATATTTGAGACATGTACTTCTTCCACGAATCAAGTCATAGGCTTCATCAACGATTCACATTAAATCGGATATATACCTACAAAACAATCTCTAAAAATATCTTTGTTTATTTACAAGTGAAGTCATCATCAAAACCTTAAGAGGCCAACACAATCTTTTCCCGGATGATTTCTCTTGCACCTTCTACAGAAATACTTTCTTTCATTGCCGTCTCGGTCCAGTAATGGCTTAGCAGGCTTCGCATCATTCATAAACCCTGAATTCGTATTAGACCCGCCTCCCTGAAATTTTCCGAAATTTCTTGCTTTCTTCTGATAAAAGCCCGACATGTTCTCCAATGCCTGGCCAGTAACTTCTTTCCTCTTCTCAGGGACATTACCCTTCTCTTTTTCCTTCTCCTTCCTCAAAATATTCCCTATTTGAGACGCTCGCTTATACATATGTTCCAGTGTGTTATATCGGTCACTTTCAATATGTTTTTGAATGTCGAAAGATAAACCTAGCTCAAAGCGTTGCATCTTTTTCTCCTCAGTGGGTATGTCATCAGGACAATATAATATTCATCAACAGTCATACCACCCATCTCTAATCGCGCAAACTCGTTCGATTTATCTTTCCTTACATGCAGCGGATAAAATTTCTCTTGCATGGCCCTTTTAAACAAATCCCAACCAAAATCCTCCTCAGCCTGCTCTAACAACCCCGATCTACTGTTTGCCCACCAGTAGTCGGCTTCTCCAACCAAATAAAAGGCAGCTTGATTGACTTTCAATTCTTCTGGGCACTCTACTACATCGAAAAGTTTGTCAAATTCTCTTAACCAAAGTTCCAGTTCTAACGGTTCCCCCTTACCATCGAAAGTCGAGGGTTTGCTCTGGCTAATCCGTTTGCTCATTTCAGAGGCTAATTCCGACACAGACCTCTCTCGAGGTGCGCTTACATTTGATAACGCTTTCACCAGATTTCTTAGCGTACGGTTATTTCTAGACAGTCTCTTCCTAGAAATTGGAGGCATCTTCTGCAAGCGAAAGAAAGGTTCAAATCAAAAGAATATCCTAAGATTCGAAACCTTTGGAGATAAAACAAGGTTTTGCTGAAAATATTTAACAGTCGTTTACTTATTTGTTTATATATATATATATATATATAGGTATTATTATTATTTTTTTTTTCCAAGTCGAAAAGCTTAAAAAGGAAATTACGTAAAACTAACAACACCAAAAGAAATAGGAAGCACACTTCAATATTTTATAGATATCCTTTGATACACCAAAATTTCCTCATGCAAGAGTTTACATTATTACTTTATTATTTATTTGTTTTAAAAGACACAACTTGAAAATAATTCAAAGAAAGATGCGAAAGCAAAAAGAACATTTAGTGCCAAGCATCCCAAGTGTCAGCACCCTCATCGTAACTTGCTATGTCGAAGTCCTCATCATCTCCGTCTTCTCCAGAATCGGAGCTGGAAATCGAATACGATTCTTCCGATTCGTTACCACTATCTCTGGGGCTACTTATTCGTAAATCCTCCACCTCCTCTTCAGGATCTTCCTCATCTGTCCACCCCCTATCAAACCCAACCTCAAAGCCATATAAGTCGTAATGCGATCCCCAGTTCTCTCTCTCATCATCGCTGGAAATCTCTATATAAGTAGGCGGTTCCCGATTAGGATCGCTGGAAATCTCTATATAAGTAGGCGGTTCCCGATTAGGCTCCCACATTTCAATATCACTCTCCGACTAAGCCTCGGTTTCCACCAGTGGGGGATCAAGCAGGACCCGCTCCCTCAATGGTTCCATGGTCACATCGGTGCCGTCCAATATTGGAGGCTCGCCCTTCTTCTCAGGTTCTACACTCTTCCTAGATTCAGACAAGCGGTGTAACCTATTTAGGTTCAAATCTAAATCACAACATACCCTATCAGCCTTTGTCTTAATATAACACCCCAATATTTTTTCCGATATATTAAATGATTTACTAGTAATATTATTACTATTATTCTTTTTAGATGAGTATTTTTTTTTTTAATTTTGTTATTGGGTTACATCATGAGATTTCAACTTTTAAGGCAATTAAAACCATTTTAAGCCCAAACCTTTTTCCCTAACCTATCTTTAATTTCCAAAAAAAAAAAAAAAAGAGGGAAGTTGGAGAGTTGGCCAGCCATATGGGGTAAGATGGGAGATTTGTAACCCCTTGTAAGAATATTGAAAGATCAAAAATTATTGCCTTGAATAATTGTTTCCTTAATTCCTTTATTTCCTTAATCTTCCTAATTACCTTAGTCTCATCATTAGCATTCTTCTTTCAAAACTCTTAGAAAACTCAAGGAAAAAAAAATATTCTTCTTCAAACTCCCTCTACTCACGCCTAGTATCATCATTTTGTTCATCAATTGGTGTTTTGTTCTTATGCAAATTGTGAGTAGATTCTTAACCTAGTTTTATTTTTAAGTTTTAATTTAAATTTCTATGATTTTTTTTATGTGTGTTATTTTATAATTTATGATTTGTTTATGATTAAAAATTCATGTATGAAAGTATGATGTATTTTTCTATCTAAATTAATGTATGGTTTTAGGGTTTTAGATATGTTTATATGTGTGTGAAGGATTTGTTTGATGGATGATTGAAAAGTATATATATATATATATATATATATATATATATATATATATATATATATATATATATATATATATATGTATATATATATATATATATATATATATATATATATATATATATATATATATATATATATATATATATATATATATATATATATATATATATATATATATATATATATATATATATATATATATATATATATATATATATATATATATATATATATATATATATGTATATATATATATATATATTATATATATATATATATATATATATATATATATATATATATATATATGTATATATATATATATATATTTATATATATATATATATATATATATATATATATATATATATATATATATATATATATATATATGTATATATATATATATATGTATATATATATATATATGTATATATATATATATATGTATATATATATATATATATATATGTATATATATATATATATGTATATATATATATATATATATATGTATATATATATATATATATATATATATATATATATATATATATATATATATATATATAAAGATGCTCATAGAAAAAAAAATGTATGTGGTGTTAGAAATTTATTTTTATTGATTAATAGGAGGAATTTATAATGTTGGTAGAGAAATATACATGTATATATGTGATGTGTATGTGTGTACATTTGATGTGTAAACTAAGTTGAAAAACTTCGTTCACAAATGGGATAAAACGTGGGAATGTGTGATAGGTTTTTTTAGAAGGATAATTGGAAAGAAACAAGTAAGTTTAGGGGAACACTCACCCTTAACTTGGGGATATAACAAGGAGGAACACTCACTCACTTGTTTGGGTGTAGAAGTGTTTAGGGAACACTCAACCTAGACAACGACTACTAAGGTCAAGCTTTGGGAACACTCGACCAAAACTCGAACTCTTCAAAATTGAGAAACTCTCAACCTTGGATTGACAACTTAGCTAAACTCCTAGCAAAGTTAGAACTCACACACGTGAAGGTTTTGTTTAGGCAAATTTCTGAATGAATTTTCATTGATCATTTCCAAGCCTTATATAGCTTGAGTTACATTCAATAATGCCTTTACATATTCTAAAAACAAGACTGAAATAAAAGGGCCTATTAATTGGCTCATAACCGTCCAAATTAATGCCCATTACTACCCTTAATTTAACTTAAACAAATGAGCTTAAATGAAGGAGAATTAACTCCAAAAACGTCCAGCCATTAACCTTCCAAAACTGTTCAAAACCATCATTTAAAGCTGTCCTTGAATGCCTTTGTAACTGCCACGAATTAACTCTTCATTCAAGCCTCTTTATTCACGAAATTAAACCAGCAAAACCTCCTAATAATACCTCTTAAATGAGATTAAAAACCAGCTTTAAATCTCCTTAAAAACACGCCCCTTTGAACTCCAAAAACGTTTGGAATTAATTCCTTGTAACCGATCCATTTAATGTCTTTAATCTGTCTCATGAATGAAATAGTTAGTCACGCTTAGCAAAGTGCAACCATTTGAGGACATATTCGGACCATGCATACCAAAGCTTGTAGGCGTAATCTCGAAAAAGGATTTAGACAAAATCAATTCCCTAACGTTGGATTCTTGGACTGGAATATTTGGACTATTCGAACCTTGACCACTTTGGTCATCCTCCCCTTCTTCAATGGGAATTGCCCTCAATTCTTCATCATCATAGTATGGTGCTAGATCTCCCACATTGAACGTGCTTGAAACGCCATACTTACCTCCCAAATCAACCTTGTAGGCATTGTTATTTATCTTTTCCACCACTTCGAATGGGCCTTCGGCTCGGGGCATGAGCTTGTTTTTCCTTTGATTAGGAAACCTTTCTTTCCTCATGTAAATCCACACCAAGTCACCAACCTCAAAGCTTCTCACGTTTTTGACGCGCTTGTTGGCTTGCTTCTTGTAGATTTCATTTGCCCTTTCAATATTCTTTCTTACCTCCTTGTGGACTTTGATCATAAATTCAGCTTGCTCCTTGGCACCTCCATGCACGAATTTGTCTTGAGGAAGAGCAATAAGATCAATAGGAACATAAGGATTAGAACCATAGACCACCTCGAAAGGAGAATACTTTGTGGTAGTACTAGGGGTCCTATTATAAGCAAACTCAGCGTGAGCTAGCTTAACATCCCAATCTTTGGTGCTCTTACTAACCAAGGTCCTAAGCAAAGAACCTAGCACCCTATTGACCACCTCCGTTTGTCCATCAGTTTGAGGATGATGAGAGGTCGAAAATAGCAATTTAGTCCCCATTAGGCGCCACAAGGATTTCCAAAAGTGACTTAGAAATTTTGTGTCCCTATCAGAAACAATAGTCCTTGGGACTCCATGGAATCTCACAATCCCATCAAAATAAAGCTTAGCCACCTTCATTGCATCTTCAGTTTTGTGACAAGGAATGAAGTGAGCCATCTTAGAGAAACGGTCTACCACCCCCATGATTGAGTCCTTACCTCTCTGAGTTCTAGGTAAAGCCACAATAAAGTCCATACTCACATCTTCCCAAGGTCTTTCTGGAATAGGCAAAGGCTTGTAGAGACCCTTTTGAAACACCATCTTGGCCCTTTGACAAGTAGAACAACGAGCCACCACATGATGGACAGTAGCTAGCATGTTAGGCCAATAGAAATGAGCTTGAAGAAGCTCCATGGTCTTTTGAACTCCAAAGTGACCGGCTAGTCCACCTCCATGAGCCTCATGGATCAATAGACTTCGAATAGGACACTTAGGAATGCATAATCTATTTCCCTTAAAAAGAAACTCATTTTGTAAGGAAAAAAAATCATAGACTCCATTCACGCACCTCTCCAAAATAGGCTTGAAATCATCATCTTCTTTATAGAACTCTTTGATCAAATCGAACCCAAGGATCTTAGCTTCCACCACTCCAAGTAGAGAATGTCTTCTAGATAAGGCATCCGCAACAACATTAGCTTTCCCACTCTTGTATTTAGAGGAAAAGTTAAATGTTTGCAAGAACTCCACCCACTTAGCATGCCTCGAATTCAGCTTCTTTTGGCCATGAATGAATCTTAAAGACTCATGATCAGAATGTAGGATGAATGGTTGTGGCCTCAAGTAATGTGACCAATGATCTAGAGCCCTCACCATTGCATAGAACTCCTTGTCATAGGTGGAATAGTTCAGCTTGCCTTGACTCAACTTCTCACTAAAATAGGCAATAGGACGCCCTTCTTGAATCAAAACGGCACCAATTCCCCTCCCACTTGCATCACACTCAACTTCAAATGGCTTTGAGAAATCTGGAAGTGCTAGGATTGGAGTGTTGCACATCTTCTCTTTGACCTCCTCAAAGGCCTTTTGAGCTTGAGGAGTCCATTCAAACGAACCCTTCTTTGTGCACTCGGTTATGGGAGCCATGAGAGTGCTGAAATTGCGAATGAACCTCCTATAAAAGGAAGCTAACCCATGGAATGAGCGCACCTCCGTGAGTGTCTTGGGACTAGGCCATGATTGAATAGCCTCAATCTTGCTTGGATCAACTTTCACACCTTCACCTGAAATAATGTAACCAAGAAAAGTGACCTCATATAGCATAAAATTACATTTCTCAAGTTTTCCATACAATTTTTGCTTTCTTAATACAGTGAAAACTTCCAATAAATGTAACAATTGTTCATCTTCACGTTTGCTATAGATGAGGATGTCATCAAGATACACCACAACGAACTTGCCTAGAAAAGGTCTCAACACTTCATTCATCAATCTCATGAAAGTGCTAGGAGCATTGGTGAGTCCAAATGGCATAACAAGCCACTCGTACAACCCATGCTTGGTCTTGAAAGCAGTCTTCCACTCATCTCCTTCCCTCATTCGAATTTGATGATAGCCACTCCTCAAATCAACTTTAGAAAAGATATTAGAGCCACTCAACTCATCAAGCATGTCATCAAGCCTTGGGATAGGAAACCTGTACTTGATAGTAATGTTATTAACAGCCCTACTATCAATACACATACGCCATGTACCATCCTTTTTAGGAACCAAAAGAGCAGGAACAGCACAAGGACTCATAGACTCACGCACATACCCCATACTCATCAACTCCTCTATTTGTCTTTGCAACTCCTTAGTCTCCAAAGGATTACATCTATAGGCGGGTTTGTTAGGCAAAGGAGCACCAGGAATAAGATCAATTTGATGTTCAATACCTCTTAAAGGTGGTAACCCATTAGGTAACTCATCAGGAAAAACATCTCTAAAGTCTTTAATCAATTGAGCCAATTTAGGGTTTTGACTCACAAATTTTTCATGGATTTCTTTAGAATACAACAGATACACCTCATTCTCACCATCAATCTCCCTCTCAAATTCTTTAAGAGTGAGCAATGACACCTCCTTAGATTGTTTAACTTTTTGTGAAAAACGTGGGGGTGGTAAGGGATGTAATTTTTTTTGTTTTCCTTGGTGAGTTATAGTGTAAGTATTATGATAACCATCATGGACAGATTTTCGATCAGTTTGCCATGGTCTACCAAGTAAAATATGACAAGCATCCATAGACACAACATCACATAATTGAGAATCATGATAAGAACCAATGGAAAAACTAACCATGCTTTGTTTTCTAACCCCCGTGCTGGAATTCGAATCTAACCAACTCAACTTATAAGGATTTGGATGATTTGTAGTTGTAAGACCAAGTTTGGTTACTAGATTTTTAGAAACCGTATTTGCCTCACTCCCACTATCAATAATCAAATCACATACCTCACCTTCAATCTTGCACTTGGTGATGAAAATGTGTTGTCTTTGAGGTGCTATGGGCTCCTCAACTTGGGCTTGCAACACCCTCCTCACCACTAGGCTTTGCTTGGCCTCCTCTTCTGGAAAGCATTGGTCCTCCTCTTCATCTTCACCCACGGCCTCCCCTTCTTCATCTTCAAACTCTTCCCAATCTATAGTTTGGTTGGCAATGAGCTTCACCTCTTGCATAGTTAAGGCCCTTGAATTTGGGCAATCTTTCTTGAAATGCCCTCTTCCTCCACACTTGTAACATACAATGTCACTAAGTTTGAAGTCCTTCTTATCCTTCCTAGGTGGATCATTAGGTTTGACAAGACTAGACCCCTCCTTGGTAGGAAAGGTAGGTTTTCGAGCCACTTGAGGAATGAAAGTAGACTTCTTCTTCTTCCTCTTAGCATCGAATTTCACCACAAGTTTACAAGCTTCCACAAAGGTTAAGTTGGTGTAACCTTCAAGCTTCTCTTGCAATTCTTGATCCAAACCAGCAATAAAACGCCCCAACTTGAGCTCTTCATTTTCTGTGACTTCACACACAATGGCGAGTCTATCAAACTCCTTTATGTAATCTTCAACTGGGTCGCCTCTTTGTTGTAAAGTACTCCACTTTACATATTGACTTTGTTTGTAATTGTGAGGAATAAAGCGATCCCTCATCCTTTTCTTCAATTTCCTCCAAGTAGAGATGGAAGCTTTCCCCCTAAGGGTACGCCCCCTTTGTTCTTCTTGCAACCAACTATCACCATAGCCTTTCAGCTTGACTTTGGCTATCTTGTATCTTTGTACTTCCTCTTGAATGTCTTTGTATTCAAAGTACCTTTCCAAGGATTTCTCCCATTCCAAGTACTTTTCTGGATTAAGCGACCCATCAAAGGCAGGGACATCTACTTTGAGACTCCTATCTTCCCTCCTAGGTGGAGGTTCCTCGTTTTGATCTCTCCTATCTTGCTCGTTCAGGAGTCTTGCCATTAAGGCAGCAAGATTCCCTTGTAGATTGGCATTAGTTTCGGCCAACCTTTCTTGACTAGCAATGGAACGATTTAGAGCTTCCAAAGCTACTTTCAAATCTTGATTCTCTCCCATGATATGTAGGTATTCGACCCCTTTGGAAGTGTATGGAAAAACTCCCCCTACCTGGCGCGCCAAATGATGTGTAAACTAAGTTGAAAAACTTCGTTCACAAATGGGATAAAACGTGGGAATGTGTGATAGGTTTTTTTAGAAGGATAATTGGAAAGAAACAAGTAAGTTTAGGGGAACACTCACCCTTAACTTGGGGATATAACAAGGAGGAACACTCACTCACTTGTTTGGGTGTAGAAGTGTTTAGGGAACACTCAACCTAGACAACGACTACTAAGGTCAAGCTTTGGGAACACTCGACCAAAACTCGAACTCTTCAAAATTGAGAAACTCTCAACCTTGGATTGACAACTTAGCTAAACTCCTAGCAAAGTTAGAACTCACACACGTGAAGGTTTTGTTTAGGCAAATTTCTGAATGAATTTTCATTGATCATTTCCAAGCCTTATATAGCTTGAGTTACATTCAATAATGCCTTTACATATTCTAAAAACAAGACTGAAATAAAAGGGCCTATTAATTGGCTCATAACCGTCCAAATTAATGCCCATTACTACCCTTAATTTAACTTAAACAAATGAGCTTAAATGAAGGAGAATTAACTCCAAAAACGTCCAGCCATTAACCTTCCAAAACTGTTCAAAACCATCATTTAAAGCTGTCCTTGAATGCCTTTGTAACTGCCACGAATTAACTCTTCATTCAAGCCTCTTTATTCACGAAATTAAACCAGCAAAACCTCCTAATAATACCTCTTAAATGAGATTAAAAACCAGCTTTAAATCTCCTTAAAAACACGCCCCTTTGAACTCCAAAAACGTTTGGAATTAATTCCTTGTAACCGATCCATTTAATGTCTTTAATCTGTCTCATGAATGAAATAGTTAGTCACGCTTAGCAAAGTGCAACCATTTGAGGACATATTCGGACCATGCATACCAAAGCTTGTAGGCGTAATCTCGAAAAAGGATTTAGACAAAATCAATTCCCTAACGTTGGATTCTTGGACTGGAATATTTGGACTATTCGAACCTTGACCACTTTGGTCATCCTCCCCTTCTTCAATGGGAATTGCCCTCAATTCTTCATCATCATAGTATGGTGCTAGATCTCCCACATTGAACGTGCTTGAAACGCCATACTTACCTCCCAAATCAACCTTGTAGGCATTGTTATTTATCTTTTCCACCACTTCGAATGGGCCTTCGGCTCGGGGCATGAGCTTGTTTTTCCTTTGATTAGGAAACCTTTCTTTCCTCATGTAAATCCACACCAAGTCACCAACCTCAAAGCTTCTCACGTTTTTGACGCGCTTGTTGGCTTGCTTCTTGTAGATTTCATTTGCCCTTTCAATATTCTTTCTTACCTCCTTGTGGACTTTGATCATAAATTCAGCTTGCTCCTTGGCACCTCCATGCACGAATTTGTCTTGAGGAAGAGCAATAAGATCAATAGGAACATAAGGATTAGAACCATAGACCACCTCGAAAGGAGAATACTTTGTGGTAGTACTAGGGGTCCTATTATAAGCAAACTCAGCGTGAGCTAGCTTAACATCCCAATCTTTGGTGCTCTTACTAACCAAGGTCCTAAGCAAAGAACCTAGCACCCTATTGACCACCTCCGTTTGTCCATCAGTTTGAGGATGATGAGAGGTCGAAAATAGCAATTTAGTCCCCATTAGGCGCCACAAGGATTTCCAAAAGTGACTTAGAAATTTTGTGTCCCTATCAGAAACAATAGTCCTTGGGACTCCATGGAATCTCACAATCCCATCAAAATAAAGCTTAGCCACCTTCATTGCATCTTCAGTTTTGTGACAAGGAATGAAGTGAGCCATCTTAGAGAAACGGTCTACCACCCCCATGATTGAGTCCTTACCTCTCTGAGTTCTAGGTAAAGCCACAATAAAGTCCATACTCACATCTTCCCAAGGTCTTTCTGGAATAGGCAAAGGCTTGTAGAGACCCTTTTGAAACACCATCTTGGCCCTTTGACAAGTAGAACAACGAGCCACCACATGATGGACAGTAGCTAGCATGTTAGGCCAATAGAAATGAGCTTGAAGAAGCTCCATGGTCTTTTGAACTCCAAAGTGACCGGCTAGTCCACCTCCATGAGCCTCATGGATCAATAGACTTCGAATAGGACACTTAGGAATGCATAATCTATTTCCCTTAAAAAGAAACTCATTTTGTAAGGAAAAAAAATCATAGACTCCATTCACGCACCTCTCCAAAATAGGCTTGAAATCATCATCTTCTTTATAGAACTCTTTGATCAAATCGAACCCAAGGATCTTAGCTTCCACCACTCCAAGTAGAGAATGTCTTCTAGATAAGGCATCCGCAACAACATTAGCTTTCCCACTCTTGTATTTAGAGGAAAAGTTAAATGTTTGCAAGAACTCCACCCACTTAGCATGCCTCGAATTCAGCTTCTTTTGGCCATGAATGAATCTTAAAGACTCATGATCAGAATGTAGGATGAATGGTTGTGGCCTCAAGTAATGTGACCAATGATCTAGAGCCCTCACCATTGCATAGAACTCCTTGTCATAGGTGGAATAGTTCAGCTTGCCTTGACTCAACTTCTCACTAAAATAGGCAATAGGACGCCCTTCTTGAATCAAAACGGCACCAATTCCCCTCCCACTTGCATCACACTCAACTTCAAATGGCTTTGAGAAATCTGGAAGTGCTAGGATTGGAGTGTTGCACATCTTCTCTTTGACCTCCTCAAAGGCCTTTTGAGCTTGAGGAGTCCATTCAAACGAACCCTTCTTTGTGCACTCGGTTATGGGAGCCATGAGAGTGCTGAAATTGCGAATGAACCTCCTATAAAAGGAAGCTAACCCATGGAATGAGCGCACCTCCGTGAGTGTCTTGGGACTAGGCCATGATTGAATAGCCTCAATCTTGCTTGGATCAACTTTCACACCTTCACCTGAAATAATGTAACCAAGAAAAGTGACCTCATATAGCATAAAATTACATTTCTCAAGTTTTCCATACAATTTTTGCTTTCTTAATACAGTGAAAACTTCCAATAAATGTAACAATTGTTCATCTTCACGTTTGCTATAGATGAGGATGTCATCAAGATACACCACAACGAACTTGCCTAGAAAAGGTCTCAACACTTCATTCATCAATCTCATGAAAGTGCTAGGAGCATTGGTGAGTCCAAATGGCATAACAAGCCACTCGTACAACCCATGCTTGGTCTTGAAAGCAGTCTTCCACTCATCTCCTTCCCTCATTCGAATTTGATGATAGCCACTCCTCAAATCAACTTTAGAAAAGATATTAGAGCCACTCAACTCATCAAGCATGTCATCAAGCCTTGGGATAGGAAACCTGTACTTGATAGTAATGTTATTAACAGCCCTACTATCAATACACATACGCCATGTACCATCCTTTTTAGGAACCAAAAGAGCAGGAACAGCACAAGGACTCATAGACTCACGCACATACCCCATACTCATCAACTCCTCTATTTGTCTTTGCAACTCCTTAGTCTCCAAAGGATTACATCTATAGGCGGGTTTGTTAGGCAAAGGAGCACCAGGAATAAGATCAATTTGATGTTCAATACCTCTTAAAGGTGGTAACCCATTAGGTAACTCATCAGGAAAAACATCTCTAAAGTCTTTAATCAATTGAGCCAATTTAGGGTTTTGACTCACAAATTTTTCATGGATTTCTTTAGAATACAACAGATACACCTCATTCTCACCATCAATCTCCCTCTCAAATTCTTTAAGAGTGAGCAATGACACCTCCTTAGATTGTTTAACTTTTTGTGAAAAACGTGGGGGTGGTAAGGGATGTAATTTTTTTTGTTTTCCTTGGTGAGTTATAGTGTAAGTATTATGATAACCATCATGGACAGATTTTCGATCAGTTTGCCATGGTCTACCAAGTAAAATATGACAAGCATCCATAGACACAACATCACATAATTGAGAATCATGATAAGAACCAATGGAAAAACTAACCATGCTTTGTTTTCTAACCCCCGTGCTGGAATTCGAATCTAACCAACTCAACTTATAAGGATTTGGATGATTTGTAGTTGTAAGACCAAGTTTGGTTACTAGATTTTTAGAAACCGTATTTGCCTCACTCCCACTATCAATAATCAAATCACATACCTCACCTTCAATCTTGCACTTGGTGATGAAAATGTGTTGTCTTTGAGGTGCTATGGGCTCCTCAACTTGGGCTTGCAACACCCTCCTCACCACTAGGCTTTGCTTGGCCTCCTCTTCTGGAAAGCATTGGTCCTCCTCTTCATCTTCACCCACGGCCTCCCCTTCTTCATCTTCAAACTCTTCCCAATCTATAGTTTGGTTGGCAATGAGCTTCACCTCTTGCATAGTTAAGGCCCTTGAATTTGGGCAATCTTTCTTGAAATGCCCTCTTCCTCCACACTTGTAACATACAATGTCACTAAGTTTGAAGTCCTTCTTATCCTTCCTAGGTGGATCATTAGGTTTGACAAGACTAGACCCCTCCTTGGTAGGAAAGGTAGGTTTTCGAGCCACTTGAGGAATGAAAGTAGACTTCTTCTTCTTCCTCTTAGCATCGAATTTCACCACAAGTTTACAAGCTTCCACAAAGGTTAAGTTGGTGTAACCTTCAAGCTTCTCTTGCAATTCTTGATCCAAACCAGCAATAAAACGCCCCAACTTGAGCTCTTCATTTTCTGTGACTTCACACACAATGGCGAGTCTATCAAACTCCTTTATGTAATCTTCAACTGGGTCGCCTCTTTGTTGTAAAGTACTCCACTTTACATATTGACTTTGTTTGTAATTGTGAGGAATAAAGCGATCCCTCATCCTTTTCTTCAATTTCCTCCAAGTAGAGATGGAAGCTTTCCCCCTAAGGGTACGCCCCCTTTGTTCTTCTTGCAACCAACTATCACCATAGCCTTTCAGCTTGACTTTGGCTATCTTGTATCTTTGTACTTCCTCTTGAATGTCTTTGTATTCAAAGTACCTTTCCAAGGATTTCTCCCATTCCAAGTACTTTTCTGGATTAAGCGACCCATCAAAGGCAGGGACATCTACTTTGAGACTCCTATCTTCCCTCCTAGGTGGAGGTTCCTCGTTTTGATCTCTCCTATCTTGCTCGTTCAGGAGTCTTGCCATTAAGGCAGCAAGATTCCCTTGTAGATTGGCATTAGTTTCGGCCAACCTTTCTTGACTAGCAATGGAACGATTTAGAGCTTCCAAAGCTACTTTCAAATCTTGATTCTCTCCCATGATATGTAGGTATTCGACCCCTTTGGAAGTGTATGGAAAAACTCCCCCTACCTGGCGCGCCAAATGATGTGTAAACTAAGTTGAAAAACTTCGTTCACAAATGGGATAAAACGTGGGAATGTGTGATAGGTTTTTTTAGAAGGATAATTGGAAAGAAACAAGTAAGTTTAGGGGAACACTCACCCTTAACTTGGGGATATAACAAGGAGGAACACTCACTCACTTGTTTGGGTGTAGAAGTGTTTAGGGAACACTCAACCTAGACAACGACTACTAAGGTCAAGCTTTGGGAACACTCGACCAAAACTCGAACTCTTCAAAATTGAGAAACTCTCAACCTTGGATTGACAACTTAGCTAAACTCCTAGCAAAGTTAGAACTCACACACGTGAAGGTTTTGTTTAGGCAAATTTCTGAATGAATTTTCATTGATCATTTCCAAGCCTTATATAGCTTGAGTTACATTCAATAATGCCTTTACATATTCTAAAAACAAGACTGAAATAAAAGGGCCTATTAATTGGCTCATAACCGTCCAAATTAATGCCCATTACTACCCTTAATTTAACTTAAACAAATGAGCTTAAATGAAGGAGAATTAACTCCAAAAACGTCCAGCCATTAACCTTCCAAAACTGTTCAAAACCATCATTTAAAGCTGTCCTTGAATGCCTTTGTAACTGCCACGAATTAACTCTTCATTCAAGCCTCTTTATTCACGAAATTAAACCAGCAAAACCTCCTAATAATACCTCTTAAATGAGATTAAAAACCAGCTTTAAATCTCCTTAAAAACACGCCCCTTTGAACTCCAAAACCGTTTGGAATTAATTCCTTGTAACCGATCCATTTAATGTCTTTAATCTGTCTCATGAATGAAATAGTTAGTCACGCTTAGCAAAGTGCAACCATTTGAGGACATATTCGGACCATGCATACCAAAGCTTGTAGGCGTAATCTCGAAAAAGGATTTAGACAAAATCAATTCCCTAACGTTGGATTCTTGGACTGGAATATTTGGACTATTCGAACCTTGACCACTTTGGTCATCGTGTAAAAAGAATTATTTTTGAGGAAAAAAAAATAATAATTAATTAAAATTTATTTTTGTAGATGATCATGAAAATTGTGTAAATTTTGTTGTTTAGATTTAATAGGAAATAAAGCAATGAAATTTATATTTTTTTGTGATAAAAAAAATGAAATGACAAAATCCCGTAGGTTTTGAAAATGGTGAAAAAAAAATGTGTTTTTGGAGCATTTTTGGCTTTGAAATTAGGTTAAAAATACTTATACTATGTTATAAATTATGGAAGTTGGTACCCGGGGGTTTTGACGCCTTCCGGACGCAACGGTGAAGTCGGATTTTCAGTTTGACAGTTTTAAGTTGTGTTTCTGGACAGATTATGTATGATGTCCTGTTTTGTGCATTTACCATGTTATAATATGTGATGGATGTTCATGTTGTGTGTGGTATTCTAGGTATGGGTGTAATTGTATATGTGTATTATGGATGATTTGAGGAAAATGTATGTGTGTGCTTATTTCCCGAATACGATTGAACCTTGTAGGAAGTCGATTCGTGACCGGGAATTGATTAAGACGCTTGTGAGTTGGATATCTTGCTTAAGGTATGTACACGCAGCGAAGTTTGCATTTAGTTCGATGTATCATATAATAATGGTATACAAAAGTAAAGCCTGGATATATATAGTATGAATAATGTTATCTTTCCGAATAAATAATTTTTGATACATTGTTTGATAAGCAGAGGTAGTATGACCTCACTAACCTTAAAAGTGTACGAAGTATGACGTCAATTGGTGGAAATGAAATACTCGCGGTATATGGGGGCATTATGAGCCACAGCAGGGGTATGCATACTTAACCATAGGCACCGAAGTAAGGCGAGTGTCTATGGTAGAGACTTGCTTAGGGGTTAGCTCCCCCTAATGTAATGTCTCACTTATGGAGATTGGAGTTGTACCGGCAGTATTGCTGGATAGTACAGCAGTATGGCTGACTAATCTTTATATGAAAATAATTATTCTTTATTAGCATGATCGCAGCGTACTTTTTCAGCGAATTGACAGCTTTTAAATTAAAACTTTCTCTTGTTGTTAATATTTATTTGGTATGCGACGTTTGCTGACGTGTACTTTTGGTCTTAACGACCCTGCGATAATGTTGTTTCCTATCTGGGCAATGACTAGCAATAAGTTAAGTTGCAGGTCTGGGGAGTGAGGATTGACCCTTGGAGAAATAAATCATTAGGATATAGAAGTCTTGATAAGAACTTCTAATTAAGTTTAATAAACATTTGGTTTTATGAGGCGATTTTCGTTCTCAAGTTGTAATAAGTAGATTTAACTTTTCGTTCTTATCCGCTGCTAAGAATTTCTCATATCTAGTAGTTCATAATAACACTAATAGAACTCGATCCGCAAGCTTCCCTTAACTTCAAATCCGTTTTAACTGCCTTCTAACATCTTGGTTTGACTCGGACAGTATTTATTTCGTTTTTAAAAAGGTCATCTTCTCTTTTCGTACGACCCGAGTTATTCCGAGATGTTACAACTGGTATCAGAGCGGGAGTTTTATTTAGTGTTATTTATCTATATCGATAGGCTAACGTAAAAATAAAAAAATAAAAAGAAAAAAAATATTTGACGAGAGTAAAAGGGGTAGACATTAAGAGGATATGATGTGTTTTGCTTGGTGTCTTTAAGCATGATGTCATGGATAATTTTTATGTGTGCATGATAGATTTTCTGTGTTTATATCTCTGATACTCTGATTTATCTATCCTTGTCTTATCTCAGAAATCAATTGTCTCGTTTTCTTTCTTTATGAGTCAGGAAGTTCGATTATTACTTTTCTTTCATGGATAAAGGAAAAAGACCGGCCAAGGAAGGAATTAATACCCGAGAGGAACCCTGAAGAGCTTTAGTTAATGCCCCAGCCTGGGCAGAAATAAAGGCTCTGGGAATTTGGGACAGAAAAGAGGGGGAAAGCGATTTGGATTACACCCGACGAATGGAAATGATTTACAAGAGATCCAAACAAGTGTATGAAAGGATAATGGACGAAGAAATGATTGAATTGAAAGAGAGGAGTGAACAGTTTCACCTAGATCTTGACAGAAGGGTAAGAGCAGTGGAAACTGTGGGTTGGGACGGATTTGACGTTCCAGAGTCTAGTGGGGCAAGGACAAATATTATTGAAGAGGTTGTTCCTGTAGTAAACCCAAACTCAGTGTTACTAATAAACTTCAACGAGTTGGATTTCGAGGAGGATCCCAAGGAGGATCCAGAAGAGGACCCGGAGGAGGACCCCGGTGAGGACCCAGAAGAAGAATTTGAGGAGGATTTCGAGGAAAATTTCGATGAGGAACAGGGAGAAATTATGGAGGAAGATTCCTTAGGAGTGGTAGAAGAACCTTATGAGGATAACTTGGGAGATGGATATAATGCTGATGAGGAGGGGGGAATAGCTGATAGAGATGAAATTATGAGCGATACTGATAGCGAAGTAGTTATTCTAGGGGGTTGGCCGGTGAGGCGAGAAGAACTTATGAGTGAGGAAGAAAGTGAGATAATTATGTGGGAGGGAACCACCTGAACCAATAATTATAGAACTTTCTGATTTCGTAGCGCGACTTACTATGAGTGATTCCTTATCTGTAGGAACCCCTTCTGATTCCGATAGTGCGTCTAGCGATGACTCTGGTGATGCTGATTTTGACCCTGATCGATACATGGAGGATCAGGACCGTCTGGATGTGTCGCCTTTATTTGCCTGATTGTTTCTACTTTATTTGATTATGCATGTGTACGAGATCGTATGTCTAGTTCCTTAGTAAAATAAATCGCGAACAATTTTGTTGGTTGAATGATTTGGTTGTTTATCTCGGACTTTTGTAGTTTTTTTTGAACAAGTGGTTATGTGGGATTTTATACCCAAGTATTTCTTTTTAGATTGGAACTATATGGTATTATTGTTTTGAATTTGAATTTTGTTTTTAAAAGTCTAAACATTAGTAAGTAGAATCGATTAAGTATTGTATTTATGGAAAAAATGCGAAGATTTGATTATAGTCTCATTGTTCAACTCTTTTACCTTTTTAGGCTATTACCTTGTTTATTTTAGAGCAATAATAGAATGAGTTTTCCTTAACCACAAACGCTGTAGAAATGTATTTACATACCTTGTTTAACCTAATGCAGTATACCTGCCATCATGCCACCCTTTTTGAAAAGGTCTATGCCAAGAGGAAACTCTTACCGCATGCTTCGAAACCTAGTTAAGGCCCTAGCTGGCGCAAGGAATCCAAGACTGAAATCTTTGGAGGAAAAGGCTTCGTCAGTTAGTAAAAGAATAGCCCAGAGTAAACCCTCGACTTATAGTGGAAAAGGTGAACCTTCTATGCTAGAAAACTGGCTGAGAGAACTTGAAAAGCTTTTTAGTGTGGTAAGATGTCCTGCTGAGCTCATGGTTGACCAAGCCGCGTTTTTTCTAGTGGAAGACGCTGACTATTGGTGGACAAATAGTAAGATAAGGTTGATATCAGAAAACGACGGTGACTTAAGCTGGGAAGAATTTAAGGGGGCGTTAAGGGACCAATTTTATCTGCCTCATGTGAGGAAGGACAAATCAAATGAGTTTGCTAGGTTCGAAATGGGAAACTTAACGGTGGATGAATATTATCAGAAATTTAGGGAATACTTGAAGTTTTGCCCTGAGGATGTCCCAACTGAGGGAAAGAAAATTCAGCGTTTTGAGTTAGTTTTATCGTATGAGATCCAAAAGCACATTGAGACTGATAGATATGATACTTTAGACCAGCTATACAAGAGAGTTGCGCAGATTGGAAATGTTATCAGGAAAGAAAAAGAGAAGATGAGCCATAGCGGGGAAAAGAGGAAAGAACCCATGTTTCAGAATGATACGAATGCGAGTAATCAAGTCCAGAATCAATTTAAGAAGCACAAACCGTTTGGAGGCTTCCAGGAAAAAGGTTTCCATTCTGGTCAAACACAGCAAGAGTGGAGGAAATTCGAGACTAGAGGCTAGAATGCAGAAGCCTTTGTATGATCGCAATGGGAAGGAAAGAATCTACAACTGTAGGAGGTGCCAGAAGAATCACCCAAGAAGGGACTGCCGGGGTGCGTTGGTGGACTGTTCTTACTGTGGTAAGCTGGGCCATAGAATGTATGAGTGTTATACTCGCATGGGACAACAAGAGTTGCAAGGGGGAAATCACAGAGGCTTCCAACAACAACGTCTCATTAACGGACGGAGTGGTAATGAAGCTGGAAGGGGGAATCACAATGGTGGAAGTTTTGGCCGAAACTTGGGAGGTGCCTCAAACCCTAGATTTCCGGGAAATAACTCCGGTGTCCAGCAACGACAGGGAAATGCTAGAAACGAGAATTTCTTTTCAAGCCAACGTGGTAATCAAGGAGGTGTTACTACTTCTACTCAGAACGATGGCAGACTTTCAGCAGTTAACTCGAGGGAGGCAGCGCAGGCGTCGGATGTGGTCATAGGTACGTTTTGTATTAATACAAAATCCGTTAAAGTACTTTTTGATTCTGGTGCATCATGCTCGTTTGTTTCAAAGTCTAGAGTTAAGGACTTAGAATTGGAAAACCCCGAGGAAACATCTTTTTCAGTCGCTGCTCCTTCTGAGGAGATTTTTCATTGTAATACGTTGTTCCGTGAAGTGCCGGTTAAGATAGGGAAAGTAAAATTTCCAAGTAACTTATTTTCTCTAGAAATGGATGATTTAAATGTAATTCTTGGGATGGATTGGCTAAGTAGATATAAAGCAATAATAGATTGTGAAGAACAGTCGGTGACTTTAAGTGGACCCAGGGGGGAGAAGGTTAAATATAGGAGTCTTCCTAAGGGACCGAGGATAAAAATCGTATCGTCATTGAAGGTCAGGAAGTTAATCAAGCAAGGGCAACCATGGTTTCTGTGTAGTATAAGTATGGTGGAGGAGCGGGAGCTGCGGCTTGAGAACATTCCGGTGGTCTGTGATTTTAGAGATGTTTTTCCAGAAGAACTTCCTGGTATGCCGCCAAGAAGGGACGTGGACTTCTCGATTGACTTAATCCCTGGGACATGGCCAATTTCAAAAGCCCCTTACCGAATGGCCCTAAAGGAGATGGAATAATTGAAACTCTAATTGGAGGAGTTGTTGGAGAAGGGTTATATAAGACCCAGTGTGTCGCCTTGGGGAGCTCCAGTGTTGTTTATAAGGAAAAAGGACGGAACGATGCGTCTCTGCATTGATTACAGAGAACTCAATAAGGTCACTGTTAAGAATAGGTACCCATTACCACGGATCGATGATCTTTTTGATCAGTTACAAGGGGCAGGAGTCTTTTCCAAGATTGATCTGCGGTCAGGGTATCATCAGTTACGTATTAAGGAGGAGGATATTAGTAAATCAGCTTTTAGAACCAATTATGGACACTTCGAATTCACCGTGATGCCTTTTAGGTTGACCAACGCACCGGCAGCATTTATGGGGTTGATGAATCAGGTTTTTAACGCGTAACTCGATAAGTGTGTAGTGGTGTTCATTGATGATATTTTGGTATATTCTAAGAGCCGGGAAGAGCATCGAGAGCATTTAAGGATCGTCTTGCAGATTCTACGAGAGAATCAGTTATATGCTAAGTTTTCAAAGTATGAATTTTGGTTAGAGCAAGTGGCTTTTCTAGGTCACATTGTTTCTAAGGAAGGAATTTCTGTTGATCCAGCAAAAGTAGCAGCTGTTCGGGACTGGTCTACACCTCGGAATGTTACAGATATTCGAAGTTTCTTAGGATTAGCAGGGTACTATCATCGTTTTGTGAAGGATTTTTCTCGTATCGCTCGTTCGCTAACATCCTTGATGAAGAAGGAGAAGAAGTTCGAATGGACTGAGGAGTGTGAGAAGGCATTTCAGTTGTTGAAGGAGAAGTTAACTACAGCCCCTGTGTTGACCTTACCTGATCCATCCTTGGAATACTCTGTCTACAGTGACGCTTTCAAACATGGATTAGGTTGTGTTTTATGCAAGATAGGAAAGTGGTGGCGTACGCTTTGCGTCAACTAAGGACTTATGAGGTGAATTATCCAACACATGACTTGGAATTAGCGGCTGTGGTTTTCGCATTGAAAATCTGGCGACATTATCTTTACGGTGTCAAATGCAACGTCTTCACGGATCATAAAATCTTGCAATTTTTGTTCACTCAATCCGAGTTGAATTTGCGCCAACAACGTTGGCTAGAACTTATCAGTGATTATGATTTGGAGATTTCCTATCACGAAGGTCGTGCGAATGTAGTTGCTGATGCTTTGAGTAGGAAATCGAGGCATTCAGTCTCAGCGTTAATAACCTCTAAGGAGTTGTGTAAGGAGTTTGGGAGAATGAACTTGGAGATAATCCAAGAAGGGGAATTGGAAGCCAAGTTGAGTGCATTGTCTATTCAACCTACCTTTTTCGAAGAGATTATGGCTAAG